>NW_026652290.1:69662028-69949126 GCF_009828535.3 Hylobates moloch | reverse complement strand
CTGTCTTCCTTGGCAGGCTTCTCCTGCTCTCCAGAGCTTAGGCCTGTCTGCCACCCTCTCTCCTGATTATCCAGTTTGTTTGCTGTCTTGCCAGGCTCCCTCCTTAAATTTCTTGCCAATGGAAGCTCTTTCTCCTTTGTTCCCTGCCCCTGCCCCCCTGCCCATTCTCTTCAAAGCCTACTTGCCCCAGCAGGTCCCTTTGTGTCTCTGCTCCTCCCGCCTCCAGTCTCTCACCCCCTCACCTTCCCAGATCTTGGCCCCACTGGGTCTCCCTGCCAATGCCGGGTTGTGCCCACGGCCTTCCTCACACTCCTGTCCTGTGCCAGATGGGAATGACCAACTCTAATGAGTTGATTGGACCAAAAGTGAGTGAATGTCCTCATGCCTCCCCTCCTTCCCACCTCAGCAAAGCTTTTCAGAGTCCCATTTCTGATGGAATCTGAATCTAGAAGGATTTAGATCCACGGAAAACTGTTAAATTTCCAGTGTTTGGCTACGTGTGAAGTCTCTGGCAGTCCCTTCCACATCTGATGTTATGAACACTGTTTATAGATGCCTGGAAAGAAGCTTTTAATACTTGTATTGTGTTTTAACTTGCTTTCCTTTGGAGGCAGGGAATTGTCAAGTAAGTATTCACACCACTCTGGAGAAAAACACAGGTGTTTGGTGAACATCCAGTACTAAGTGTTCACGCAGAATCCACAACCGCGAAGGGTCAATACTTAAAATTCGCTGAATTTGCCACAATGCAGGTTTCTTCCCCTTGCTTCTCTCATCTTCAGTTTTGAAGCAATACAGCTGTAAACATATGCTTGCGAAATGAGAAAGAAACATTGAGATTGCTTTACCTTTCGGTTTTTTTCTGAAAATCAAGGTGAAAAAAAAAGCATCGGATTGCCTCTGTGTATATATATACAATCTCCTGTATATATAAGTACACAGTGTTTGTGCTTGTATGCATACTCTATATTCACTGTATAATATATTACATATTATACAACCTGTGTGTCCCCTGAAATCGAGCCCTGTGTTTATCCTCGAATTATGCCTTATGAGCCATGCGATAGTTCCAGTGTCCTCTTGCTCTCCTCATAGCCCCTGGCTTGCTTCTGTCATACACTTAAACATTCTTCGGTGAAAGAAGAAACCCACGGATTTCATTTTGAAAGTCCCACTAAAACAGAAGAAAGAGCAGATGTCCTGGGAAGCGATAATTAATGTGAAGGAAGTGTCTAATTGTGAGAACTGGCATGCCCCCAGTCTCCCGATTTTGCTCAATTTGGTGGCGATGATGTCAGCCGGGGGTGTCGTTTTGCAGAGATGTGCTCTCTACCCATTCTTCAATGGTGATTATAATACCATTTGGTCCAATTATCACTTATGATTACATAACATGTTTTGATTGAAGAGTTTCTGAGAAAATAAAGGTACCCTGTCTTCCCCTGCACACAAAAAGAACCCCCCAAGCCATTTGAGCAGGCAGGCTGACCTACCAAGAAACACTAGGAATTATTAGGCTAAATTATGAGTCGAACTTGATTTGGAAACAAAGTATCCATTATACATAACTCCCCACGACATCCAGGAAGATGTCATTGTTTTTCTGACAGCAAGTTTCTCCCCAGCACACTCTAAGCAGAGTCCCCAGGCACATTCGTAAAGTCACGGAGAGTGTGCGGGAAGCATTGACAAAGCTTCCTTTTTTCTCCCTATTCTGTAGGCGCTTTAGTGCAGAGTTTGCCCAGAGACGCCAGGGTATGAGCTTTCTGAATTTGTAGACTGGTGCACTCTTTCATTTCTGTTTTAGTTCTTTGCTGGCATGCTGGGGAAGCATGGTGTGTGCCACACAGGAATGTCTGTTCACTTGGAAAATGCTTGTGCATGAATGAGGTGGTTGCTAATGCGGCTCTAAACTGTACTAAGTTTCTCACTTGGCTTTGTTTGCTGCTTACAAGGGGATCAAGGTAATCCTTCTCTTTGCATATCCCGGGAGCAATAACTAATTACTTTGGAACATGCGGTGGGAGCTGGTACGGTTGTCTCTCGACCCGCCCACAGAGAAATCTGATTTAAGGAAACCCCACATCACCAAGAACTGGCCTACTCATCTAGGATTCCATTAGGGCTTACACATTATAAAATCTCTTCATTAAATTTGGAGGCCCCAGACCCCAAAACTGAGGCGGGAAAAGCAACGTTTGGTGTAGTAGCAGCTGAATGCAGACCCGAGTCCTGAGGCGAGGGCGGAGTGGGAGGTGGGAGTGCTGTCTGTCTCCTGTCCCTCTGCTTCCTGCCTGCCTGTCTGAGAAGTGAGGCCGACCTAGGCACTTGGCATGTGGTCCTCAGGGCCCGTTCCAAAGCCTGGCTTGTAAGTGCCACTTCACGCCACACCATGGCCATTGACAACTTAATTCTGAACAACATGAGCACATCCCTGTCTGAAAAAGGTCAGCAAGTCCAGGAAATGTGGCCTCTCTCCCCTCGTGGTCAGGCTTCTCCTTGGTTTTGAACCAAGCCCCTCTTGTTTCAAGTCCATGTGTTATTCCTGCTCCCCCTGCTCCCAGGAGAAGGTTAAGCAGGGGGAGGAGGGCTGACCCTGACCACGGTGCCTCAGGTGTGGGGAGGCCCAACCCAGTGCCTGTGAATTCAGGCCGGGTCCCATGGCAGGCGGGGAGTGAGAGAGGAGAGCAGGACTAAACAGATCCACGTGGAGGGGCCTTTGAGGCGGGAGGAGAGAGGAGGCCGGCACTGGCCTACACAGGCCACACCGGGAAGGCAGCCTTGCAGCCCTCATTCAATGCTGTGCTTCCTCTGGCCGCTCTCTCTTCCAGGCCACCTGTTAGCCGAGCAGCTCCCCAGCCTGAGAAACTGCAGAAGAACAGTATCACCAAAAAAAAGAAACTGGTTGAGGTGAGTTAAACAGTTACTTCTAGTCTGATACTGATGTTCTAAGACCTACCTGGTGGACATCCCCATCTGCACCTCCCAAAGACACAGTCAAGTGAAACGGAGTAGGTCCCTTGGGCTCTCTTTTGTCCCCCCTCCCTCCTACATAGCACTGTGTCTCCCATCCCAGGGACCAGAATCGCAGCCACTGTGTCGTATTCCTGCTTCCCCCAGCCCTGTCACCAGGTCCTTTCAGTACTAACTCTAAGACGTCCTATGTCCCTCAAGCCTGGCTCCATTTCCCTCCACTTGGTCCCACTCAGACCCTCAGCATCCCTTCCATGGAGAAGAAAGAAAAGAGACAGGGGAGCACATATTCACTGTCTCTAATGTTGCCTGAGCGCTGACTGTGTGCCGGGTGCCCTGCTCCATAGCCACGAAGCGTTTCATACAATCGTCACACACAGGAGGGACGCACCGTTACTGTTTCCATTTTCCCGATGAGGATGCTGTGGTTGAGGGGTGTTAAGGGAGTTGTTAGGTCCCAAGCCCAAGATCACCAAGCCAGTAAGTGGAAAGGGATTTGAACTCAATTGTTGAGACTAGGCTGTCATAAAGTCAGAGGCCTCCTGACTGTTCTGCCTGACTTCAGACTCCACCCTCTCTCTCTGACACATGCCCCAATGCCTCCAGAGTTGGCCTTTTAAAGTATACATCTTCCATGCCTCATGCTGACCTTCAGACCTGGGAGAGTCCCACATTGCCAATGGGATTCAAGTTCATGGTTTCAAAACCTTACCCAGAGCCACCTTCTAAGCTTACTGCCTGTGATTTTTCACCACAGTGCAAATCTCTGGACCTCCAAACCCACCGCTAGTGTTCTTGGAAGCTGCCTGGGACTTTCAAGCCCCTGTGTTGTCATTCCTTCTGCTTAGAAGGCTCCTCCTGCCAGCTCCCAGTACCCTGGTCTTTCCAAGACCTTCTCTGGTATCTTTTCTGTGCAGTCTTTCCTGATGCTTCTCACCCTAAACCTTCCTGCAGTTCCCTGCCCTCACCCCCTCCTACCACCTGCACCATGCTAGGCACAGAGGAGCTGCCTGAGAGGTCTGTGTTGGATTAAGAACTGATCTGAATCAGCCACTGTTCTTTGTCTTAGAAGACAAAACAGGAAGAAGAGAAAGACTACAAACCTCAACAGTATCTAGTTTTTGGGGGGAAAAAAATGGCAAATATGTAGAAACTTCGTAGAGCAAGCACCAGGCAGCAGAACGAGCATGGCCTTTTGTCTGTGTTCTGCTCTGCCCACCCCGGCCGCGTTGATGAGAGTTTATTAGAGCAAACCTCTGAGCTGCCGTTCAGCTCACCCAGAGTGCCTGCCAAGGCACAGACACAAAACTTCTAGGTACCCTTTACAGGGCATCAAATCTCTGGACTTTGGCACACCGACAGAGCCAGGAAGTAAATCTGGGGTTTTTTGGAAAGTCACAGTGATTCTGTGTGTTAGACTGCCACCCCAGCATTTCAGAAAACTAAAGAAGGGGCTGCATTTTCTCCTTAGCCAGTCAAGAAGCAAAATGTTTTCAGTAAGTGTGTGTTGGCCTCACCAGCCATACCATTCCTGGGACACACGAGGCCGCTCACGCAATGTGGGTGTGTTCCTCGGCTCTCCCTTCCTTCCTCTGAGGGTCACGTTGATCTGTGTGTGTGAATGCAGGAGCTGGCTCTAGACCACGTGTTTGGCTACAGAGGTTTCGACTGTCGAAATAACCTGCATTACCTTAATGATGGCGCCGACATCATCTTCCACACGGCAGCGGCTGGCATCGTTCAGAACCTCTCTACAGGTAACCGGGGGTTAAAAAATACAGGTTTTTCTTTTAGCTGTTTTTTACATGCTTTCCCCACTCTTTAGATGCCCAAAAGCTTAAGCACTTTCCTTCCGTTATAGAGCCATTCCCCCCAATTCCAGCATGGTCTCAGTTAGGCCTGGTAATGCTCAGGCTCAGTTACCAGAGTCAGAGCCTTCTCTCTTTCTGACCTGAGCTTGACCTCACCTCATCATAGGCCCTAGAGAGAAGGCGTCTGTGTTGACACCAGCCTCTGTAACCGAGAGCCATGGAGAGAAGCAAGAGACACGGTGTAAGGAGTGGAGAAATTCCTTGGAGACCGTAACCATGAAGAAAGCACAGAACTTTGCCTATTCATTTTTACAATGAGCTATTTTTTAATAGCTCGGATTTTTCAAGTTGTATTTTGACAGTTTAGCCACATTTATAATGAGAATGAAAACAATTAAACAGTAAACAAAAATACCAGGCCTGGCGAGGTGGCTCATGCCTGTAATCCCAGCACTTTGGGAGGCCAAAGTGGGTGGATCACCTGAGGTCAGGAGTTCAAGACCAGCCTGGTCAACGTAGAGAAACCCCATCTCTACTAAAAATACAAAAATTAGCCAGGCATGGTGGCAGTTGCCTGTAGTCCCAGCT
The DNA here is from genome assembly GCF_009828535.3 of Hylobates moloch. Lineage (NCBI taxonomy): Eukaryota > Metazoa > Chordata > Mammalia > Primates > Hylobatidae > Hylobates > Hylobates moloch. Next base: position 69,943,754 of record NW_026652290.1, on the reverse strand, counting down.
ACTCAGGAGGCTGAGGCAGGAGAACCTGGTTTGAGGTTGCTTGAACCCGGGAGGTGGAGGTTGCAGTGAGCCAAGATTGCGCCATTGCACTCCAGCCTGAGCAACAGAGGGAGACTCCATTTCAAAAAGAAAAAAGAAACCACATGATGACTGAAATTTTAAAAATGAACATTTCAAACAAAAAGAACCGTTCAGAAATTAACAGAAAACTATATCATTACCACCAGATTTAAACAGGTTCACATTTTGCCTTATTTGCTCATGCCTCAAGAAAAAAAAAAAAAACTTTCATTTTAAATTTTTGTTCTTTGTCAATTCTGTGTAGTTGTTCATACATAGATTTAGACAGTGAAATCACCGGGCACGTGTTGATTTGTGTGTATCTGCGGGGGCAGAGGACCTTGACATTGTCTATATATTTTCTTCACTTTCTAGCCTTGCCATCATATCGGTAGCAGTACACACCTTCCTTGTGTGTCTACACCATCATTCATCTTTAGGTTCTTGAGCATTTGGGTGGGTTTAAAGTGGCTGCTTTGGAAGTCAGCAAACCCATTTGCTATGATAGATGATAAAGTGCTCTTCTACTTCCTGTGACATATGTCGAGTTAGGGCTTTCCAGGGTAAAGCCATCACCTGTGCTGTCCAGGTCCCCAAGGGGATTGGCATTTGGTGAGTAAAGATGATTAGTCCCTGAGAATTTCATATTCCACATGAAGAAGTGGTACCATTTTGCCCAGTAAAGCATCATCTCCAGGCCTCCACCCCCTACTTCTGCCCAGATATGGACATTGAGAAGCACCAGTCCTGTGCCATGGAGAGAAGGAGACTTTGACCTTCATCCCTGTGGACTCTGGAAACCCCTGTACTTGAACTGTGCTGTGGACCCACACAGAGCAGTGGGAAGTATCGAAGAGCAGCTCGAATGTATCAGATAACAGACAGTAGCTCCCCTTCTCCCAGACCCAAAACAGAATAGGAACATTTCAAAAAAACCATCCTTCGTCTCCCCAGGTGTGATTCTGGAAGTGAGAATTTGAGAGCTGTAAGCTCTCACTTTTATAAGGAATATCTAACGACTCCACGCGATGTTTTGGAGTTGCCCTAAAAGGTCTTTAGGTTCCACTGTTCACCCTCCCATGATCTCTCTCCCCCAGGGAGTCAGAGCTTCTATCTGGAGCACACGGATGACATCCTCTGTCTCACAGTGAACCAGCACCCCAAGTACAGAAACGTGGTGGCCACCAGCCAGATAGGTAGGAGGTCCTGCGGCAGCTGAGGCTCTCCCAGCTTGCAGGGACGCTGACCTGTCAGCAATTATTGGGAGAGGGAGTGGGTGGGTTGCTTACATCCATCCCTTCTTGTTGATGTTGCTGTTGATTTTTTGAGTCCTGAATGTATCTGTGTCACCTGAGTTGACACATCCAGTGACTGTGATTCTGACGGACCATAAAGTCTGACCAGCACCTGAGAGTCCAAATAAATGATGGCCCCCATCCCTGTGGACTTGTAAGAACAGTTTTTCAGACCCTAAGTGTCAAGAGCTCCATGTCTTTTGAAGCCTGGTGATTGTGCTTGGCCAGGGTCGGTTTCAGTAAGTGTGCCTGGACCCCCTGTGCCCTGGGAAACTGCCGGTGACAAATGTGAACTGATTCACATTTGTGAAAAGTTTGTATTTACTTTGTCATCTCGAGCAATTTTTACAGCTTCCCGCTTGTTTTCATTGAACCATGTCCATTTTTAAGTTTAATTTGGAACTTTCTGATGCTGGTGTTGAGTGCTTCACTGTTGGAAACGTGACTTATTTTAGCTATTGTTTTCCCTTGACGCTTCCTCATTGCCATTGCTCACCCAATGCAGGTGATATTACGGAAACTACAGGTAAGGCTGTTCCATCCGTGAGTAGTTTGAATCTGCACAGCAGAATCATGTCATTCTATCATGTTTGCTGATTGTATCTTGCCAAATTGCAGATACAAATCATTGACCTCACCAGTTTCCTTCGTATAAAATCCTCTGCAAGTGTGTGTGTGTTGAACATAAATGTCCGTAGCGCTCTGCCTTTAAAAGCAAATTTTCTGTAGTCTTTCTTCTCTGGCCAGGTCAGGCTATAGGTCTCTTATGCCCAATGACTGTAACACCCCTAAACACTTGTCTTAAAAAAGGCTTTTGCAGGCTGGGCGGCAGTGGCTCATGTCTGTAATCCCAGCACTTTGGGAGGCGGGTGGATCACCTGAGGTCAGGAGTTCGAGACCATCCTGGCCAACATGGTGAAATTCTGTCTCTACTAAAAATACAAAAATTAGCTGGGTGTGGTGGTGTGCACCTGTAATCCCAGCTACTTGGGAGGCTGAGGCACGAGGATCGTGTGAACCCAGGATGTGGAGGTTGCAGTGAGCTGAGATGATGCCACTGCACTCCGGCCTGGGCAACAGAGCAAGACTCTGTCTAAAAAAAAAAAGGCTTTTACGTGAACATAAGCATCGCCTTGGCTCTGCCATTTGTCAGTCTTACTTCTTTGTCATGCCTCTCCACACTCAGGGACAACACCTTCCATCCACATATGGGACGCCATGACCAAACACACCCTCTCCATGCTGCGGTGCTTCCACTCCAAGGGGGTGAATTACGTCAACTTCAGCGCAACTGGAAAGCTCCTGGTGTCGGTGGGAGTGGACCCTGAGCACACCATCACTGTCTGGCGATGGCAGGAAGGTAAACCAGCACCGGGCTTTCTGTCCCTCCAGGGTGTCTGCCTGTGGGTGGGCTGGGCTCGAACCCAGATCTGCCTCACTCTAAAGCCCGCCGTAGGCACTGACTGCTGCTGGGCAAGTGGAAAACAGGGCATTGGGGATCCTGGTATAGCTGTCCCACTGATGCCAGTGCATCCCAGGGTCCCAAGACCAGGAGGAGGCTGGCCAGGGACTCCAGGGCCCATTAGTGAAGGGGCTCTGGGGAGGTGCCCCGATGTTGGCGGCCCTCCTCCTCGGAAGGCAGCAGCCTCCCCGACATCTGTCTTAGCCACCTTCCTCCCCAAGGGTCCTTGTCTTCCGTGCTCTTTCTGATGGCCCCTGGATCCTACTACAGCCCTATCACTTTGTCTACTTTATTTTAGGAAATGGGATAATGTTTTATCATAGTCTCAGAAGCAATTAATTTTTTTTTTTTTTTTTTTTACATTTTAACACTTTTGAAGTAGGGATTTATCTCACAATCCAGGTTTACATTTACTGTAACAGGATTTCGTTCTTGTCCTCCCCCAATACATGCACGCACACCTCACACACATGCACACACACAAGCTGCAACTGAGCGGTCATCTTAGAACTAAAGATGTGCAATCCTCCTCCTGTATTCTCTGGTTGGGTACTGCCCTGGCAAAAGTGGATCCAATTAGTCAGGACATTAATGAGGTCTGTCTGCAGCTGGGCAGCCTGTATCTGGGACACGCTCTACCAGGCAAGCGCAGAGGTGGCACTTCTCCCATCCAGGGCTCTCGAGTCCCATTATCTCCACATCTTCCCATGGAGGGGGTGGTGCGTGGAGGTTGTAAAGAGATCAGCACATTGGGAGGAAAGTTCCACTCCCTCTGAGCACCCCCATATGAGGAAAAGAGGCCGACAGCTTGCAGACATTTGTGATGATGCCATATTCCTTCAGAAGGTGACATGATCTATAATGTTTCTAGGAAACCACATGTTCTCATTCTCTTGTTCACCAGTATATCTCACCCAGATGGCTGCATAGTCAGTATCTCAGGGGTACAGATTCATTCCTTGTGATGTCAAGTGACCAACTGATTAACCAGACTCAGCCCAGAGAAATTGAGCATCTTAAATGATAGACATAGAGCATCTTGGAGTGGGAAGAACTAGAGAAGACTTCCTGCAGTCAGGACCCATCCTAAGGAGAAATTCCTCCAAATGCACCCCTTTGTTGTCTGCTTGAATACTTTCAAGGATGTGGGTCTCATCACTTCACAAGGCAGCCCACATGCTGTCAGAAAGCTCTTGCGTAAAGCCCCTTCTTATGTGGGGACATAAAGTGCTTCATTATGTGTTTCTTTGGTGCTGCTAACTCTGTTCCTAGATCCTTGCAAGAAAGCTCTCACACTCGCCCTGCTGCACGGCCTTGTCTTTTTAGGTTCAGGCTCACTGTCTTCACTCCCTCTACCTGTCCTCCAAGCAGTGCCCACTCTGGCCTGCCCCAGCACAGACTCTTGCTCACCCAGGGTCCCTTCTGACCTCCCAGGGGAAGGTTAGGGGAGCCAGGGCTTTTAAGCAAACTCCCAGGGAAGAGAGGATCCTGCTCTTGTTTGTACAGAGGGTTGTGAGCCAGGGCTGATATCTGACCTATCAGCAGCCACCACCTCTTCCGGGTTGACCATGGACATGTCATCTCTCCTCCCTTCCTTCTCCAGTGTGGGTTTGCCTTCATTTCAAGTCTTACTTCATGTGTTTGGGGAGGTTTACATACATTTTGTGTATCACTAGAGAGCCTATTATTCATTCTTCATTCATCAGAGGATTGTTTTGGGGAACGTCTGTGTGTGTGTAGGTAAAAATAAAATAGACCTAAAAGTGAGCTTATTACATAAAATCCATGTCGTCAGGTCCTAGGTATATGTGTAATTTGCTCTGAGCGGACTAGAAGCCAGTGCAAAGAGGGATACAAGTGTCTCCACAATTAGAAGCGTCCATGAAATTAAAACAAGGAGGATACAAACAGTGGCTTTGAACAAATGTGCAACTCATTGTCTGTTTGCACTTCTCCCATGACTGGTGAGCTGGAATCTCTTTCCATCTCATTGGCCACTTGTATTGCTGCTTTTGTAATTCACCTGTTCAAATCCTGTTACTACTTGGAGTGGGAGGGTTGTTTGTCTTTTATTTATAATTTGTAGTTCCTTATAGATCTTTAATGTTAATCCTCTGAATCTTGCAAGCATCGCAAGTGCTTTCTTCCAGTCTGTTGTCTTACTTTGTTTATGGTATCCTTGGAGACCGTGGGTCTTAAAACCTCTGAGCCCTAAGTAGAGAGAGATCTGTTACAGTAAGTCAGGGATTCCGTATGCAGAGAGAATTACAGCTGGGAGAAGTTCTCTGTGGGTCTCCCCAGCCTCGCCTGGAAAGAGATTCTGTTAGGGAGTATCAGACGGGTGGCCGCAGGCCCAGCTACATCAAAACCCACCACCATCATGGTACTAGAAAGCTGTCATAAAGACAAACATGAAGTGATGAGAACGAAGAAGAAAAACATAGGTGTGTGAATAATCAAGGGAGGGGTGACAATTAGGAAATTGGAACAAAAACATTCAGAGTAAGTTAAAGGGTAACAGGTTTAAAACAAAAATGTAAAACTCGAGAGCTTAAAAATAATGAGATTAAAAAAGAGGTGGGTTTAAAATACAGGCTAAAAGAATAGAAGCCAAGAAATTTTAAAAGGAGCTAAAGGAGTGATGATAATACTATTACTGCTACTACTAATACTGGCTAACACATGATCACTCAGAGTATCAAGCACTGTGCTCAGGGCTTCACTTACGTCAATTCTTTTTATCTGCACTGCACCTTCTGAAATAGGAAAAATTATTAGCCCCATCTTACAGGTAAGGAAACTAAAGCACGGAGAGCTTAAATAACTTGTCTAAAGTTGTTCTACAAGTAAATGGTAAGTTGGAATTTTATTAAGACAAAGGTTAAAAAAACTCAAGAGACAGTCAAAAACATAAATAAATGGGGTTAAGGAAAAAACTAGTACTTAAAATGTAAAACAATTTAAACCTAAACACCACAAAATAAAAAGAAAAACGGGGAACTTAAAGAAAATGCGGGAGAATCTTAGGGAAAAAAAAAAAAAAAAAGCTGCCTAGAGGAATGTGAGTCCCAGTGGCACTCTGGGAGCAGCTCTGTCGTCCTGTGGGGGGACGACTCCTGTGATGATGCTGGGGACTGATGGAAGGGGGATGGGGGATATCTTTAAGCCACTTTGCTGCCTTCTCATATCTGGAAGCTTCCATCTCACAGGCCATCCTTTCTTGCTACGTTCATGAATGTCTGGGTGGGGGGATCTGTTACCAGCACCTGCTGCTCGGGAAACTTGCCAGACACACTTTTCGCACTGCCACCTGGGTAGTAGTGTCTGAAGGGGAGAGAGTGCTGTAAAGAACTGAGGCATGCCCTACCCCTGCTGGGGTGGAGACCTCCTGGGCTGCGGCTCCCCCGGCCTGGCCCATGAAGCAATGAGGAGCCTCACTGGACTCTGTCACCCACACAGGTGCCAAGGTTGCCAGCCGAGGGGGTCACCTGGAGCGCATATTTGTGGTGGAATTTCGCCCCGACTCAGACACGCAGTTTGTATCTGTCGGGGTCAAACATATGAAGTTCTGGACCCTGGCAGGCAGCGCCTTGCTTTACAAGAAAGGGGTCATTGGGTCCCTGGGAGCTGCCAAAATGCAGACGATGCTCTCCGTGGCCTTCGGTGCTGTGAGTTCTAGCAGATATTCCCTGAGAAGGGGACCTAGACCCCCTGGGCATGGGCATGGGCATGGGCAGGAGGGGAATTTGGCCAAGAGGCTGAAAACAGCAGGAAAGCCCTTTCCACACTCGCTCCTGTACTGGCTTATTTGCAACCACTGTTCCTTTTCTGTAGCACGTAATGGGTGGGTTGACAATATATATTTTTTTTTCCTGAAACAGAGTCTTGCTCTGTCACCCAGGCTGGAGTGCAGTGGTGCAATCTCGGCTCACTGCAACCTCCACCTCCCAGGCTCAAGCGATTCTCCTGCCTCAGCCTCCCAAGTAGCTGGGACTATAGGCACCTGCCACCACGGGCCTGGCTAATTTTTGTATTTTTAGTAGAAACAGGGTTTCACCATGTTGACCAGGCTGGTCTTGAACTCCTGACCTCAGGTGATCCGCCTGCCTCAGCCTCCCACAGTGCTAGGATTACAGGTGTGAGCCACCTCGCCTGGCCAGTATTTTTTTTTTTTCTTAAAATATTAACCAGAAAAGGTAGGACACCCACCCAGGACAGGAGGTTTGTTGTTCTAAAGGCAGCCCTGACTTGCAAGCCCCAGAGGATGTTGGGAACAATTTCCGCTGTAGATAATGATCCTTTTTCTTTCCAGCCCTCTTGTGCCACAGATGCCCCCAATTGCCACCCTTAAGTGGGCTATGGGGTGCCCTCAGCCAATGCAAGCTCCAACTTCGTGGTCCTCCAGGAGTGATTTTCTCCCTCTTGTAGAAGAGCCCCAGGAAAGTGTCCTTTGGCCTGGAGTCTGCCCCATCCCTGCTGTCACTTGGGCCATGCTCACAGAAGGGAAGTCCTTGTTAATGCACAGCTGTGCTCAGAGGGGAAGTCAGATGCCCAAGCCAATTAAATGTAGTGAATTTCCAAGCCAGGTGACTGCCTTGTGATGTGCTCTCAGTGATTTCTCTGCAAATTCTGTTGCTTTCCTTAGCACAAAAAGATCAAACTGCCTAGACATGTCTGCATCTCTAGCTCTGGTTCCTTAATGAGAGAACGGGTGGCTGGGGAGGGACCCGCTTGAGTGTGTTCCAGGTGTAGAAGATGTTCTTTTGTTTACAGAACAACCTCACTTTCACGGGTGCCATCAATGGAGACGTCTATGTCTGGAAGGACCACTTCCTCATCCGGCTGGTGGCCAAGGCTCACACAGGCCCCGTGTTCACAATGTACACAACCCTTCGGGATGGACTTATAGTGACCGGCGGAAAAGAGCGGCCGTAAGCCAAAGCTCCTATGGAAACAACTTGTCGTTTGTTGTTATCTTGGGAGAAACTGACAAAAGTGTCCCCAACTTAGAGAAAATGCAGATTGTCATCCTCCTATCTTTTTTGCATTAGGAAGATCAGTCTGCTCTCTCTCCAAGAGGACCCTAAATCAAGATCCTCACAAGGAAGAGAGGAGTGCAGAGGTGGTTTGATGATAGTTTAAAAACCTGAGAGAGGCATGGTGGTTCACGCCTCTAATCTTAGCACTTTGGGAGGCCAAGGTGAGCAGATCACCTGAGGTCAGGAGTTCAAAACCAGCCTGGTCAACATGGTGAAACCCCGTCTCTACTAAAAATACAAAATGTGGCTGGGCATGGTGGTGGGCACCTGTAATCCCAGCTACTAGGGAGGCTGAGGCAGGAGAATGGCTCGAACCCAGGAGGCGAAGGTTGCAGTGAGCCGAGATCATGTCACTGCACTCCAGCCTGGGCGACAAGAGCGAAACTCCATCTCAAATTAATAAATAATAATTTTTTAAAAATCTTGAGAGGTATTCTTGAACAAACCACAGTGAGTTTGCTGTTGATAAAATGTTATTCTTAGTAGCTCTGTGGAGGAATGGAGGAAGGAAGAGAAGAGGGGAGATGTGGAAGCAAAGCCTGAAGACAGGAGAAACATTTCTGTGTTTTAATCTAATAAAAAGTCTGAATTTCCAAATTACGTTTTCTTTCCTCCCAAGATAGTATCATTTGAGGGCATTTTAGGAGATCTGCAAGCTCAGGAGGTTGGGATTGCTCAGCAGCAGGGCCGAAGAGGGAGGCTGCTTGGAGGGTCTGGACCCTGGAGGGTCTGTCCTTCTCCCCAACTGGCCCAACCCTGATGACTGGGAAAGAGGGGAGAGGGCTGGAGGGGGTAGTTCGTCTCAGGACGAGGGTTAACAGCCTGAGTCCCTTTCAATCTTTTTTAGGACCAAAGAAGGAGGTGCTGTAAAATTGTGGGACCAGGAGATGAAGCGTTGCCGGGCCTTTCAGCTGGAGACGGGGCAGCTGGTGGAGTGTGTGCGCTCCGTGTGCCGTGGAAAAGTGAGCACAGCCAGCTCCCTTGGGGGCTGGGCCAGGGAAGGGGGAAGTGTAGGTACCTTCTGAGCCAGGCACTTTCCCTGGGCTGGTTTGTTTAATCCTTGAAACAAAGCCTCAAGACGTGAATTGTGCTATAGTGGGAAGCAGCTTAAGAGGGTAAGACTCCCCCAGGAAGAACCAGCTGGGTGACCTTGGGTGTGTTTTTTTTTTTTTTTTTTTTTTTTTTTGAGACGGAGTCTCGCTCTGTCACCCAGGCTGGAGTGCAGTGGCGCAATCTCGGCTCACTGCAAGCTCCACCTCCCGGGTTTGCCCTATTCTCCTGCCTCAGCCTCTCTGAGTAGCTGGGACTACAGGCGCCCGCCACCACGCCTGGCTAATTTTTTTGTATTTTTAGTAGAGACGGGGTTTCACCCTGGTCTCAATCTCTTGACCTCGTGATCCACCCGCCTCGGCCTCCCAAAGTGCTGGGATTACAAGCGTGAGCCACCGCGCCCGGCCTCTTATTGTTTTTGTGTCCAGCACACAGGTTTGTCATGAGGTTTTTGTGAGGGTCACATATTTATATATGACAGTGCCTTTGATCTTACCTGGCATATAGTCCCATTCAGGAGATGTTAGCTACTAGTATTATAGATGATATTCTCATAAGCTCAGAGATACTAAATAGTTTGCCCATGCCCTAAGCTATAGGGCCAGTAAGGAGGAGGGTAAGGGCCACCAAACTGTCTGACTCAAAGCCATTGGTTTCCAACTCATATTTGGGTAGCGTATCAAAAACAACTGTCGAGTTTTGAAGAATATGGATGTCCAGGCACCCACCTGGAGCTGGTGAATCAGAATCTCAGGGATGGGACCTTGACCTGTATGTTTCCTTCTATTTGCTTCTATTTAAATTCCCCCTGGAGATTTGATGCACTTAAAAGCCACTCTCCAAACTTCTGTTGAATACCTTGTGTTTGTTTTTGAATATCAGTCTAAGAATTTGCTTTCTAGATGCCGTCCATGAAAAAGGCAAACCGGATGTGGAGTCCCACATGATTCAAAACTGGGGATTTTGTTCTTAAATAGCTAAGGCTAAGTGATGCCCACTTGGAAGGGTAGTTATGGGAGATAAAGGCAGGACTATGCCTGGAGCCTGGAAGTTATCAGGAAGTAGATTTTTTTTTTTTTTTTTTTGAGACAGAGTCTTGCTCTGTTGCCCAGGCTGGAGTGCTGTGGCGTGATCTCAACTCACTGCAACCTACACCTCCTGGGTTCGAGTGATTCTCCTGCCTCAGCCTCCCAAGTAGCTGGGATTACAGGCGCCCACCACCACGCCCAGCTAATTTTTTGTATTTTTAGTAGAGATGGGGTTTTGCCATGTTGGCCAGGCTGCTCTCAAACACCTGACCTCAGGTGATCCACCCACCACGGCCTCCCAAAGTGCTGGGATTACAGGCATAAGCCATCACACCTGGCCAGGAAGCAGATTTTTGTTCAGTGGAAGGAAGAACTTACTAAGAGCTTGAGCTGTCCAAGAACAGGAATTGGCTGCCTTGCTCTGCAGTCACTGGAATATTCTAGCAGAGGCTGGGTGATGGAGGAGTCTGTGCTGAAGCTCTCACCTGAGGTAGCTGATGGAGAAAAGGCAAAGTAAGAGGGTGGAGAAGAGCAATTAAGAATGGACAGTTTGTTGTTAAAAACAAAAACTGGCCAGGCATGGTGGCTCACACCTGTAAACTCTGGGAGGCCAAGAGGCAGGCACATCACTTGAGGTGAGGAGTTCGAGACCAGCCTGGCCAATATGGTAAAACCCCATCTCTACTAAAAATACAAAAATTAGCCAGGTGTGGTGGCGGGCACCTGTAGTCCTAGCTACTGGGGAGGCTGAGGCAGGAGAATCGCTTGAACCCAGGAGGTAGAGGTTGCAGTGAGCCAAGATGTCACCACTGCACTCCAGCCTGGGTGACGAAGTGAGACCCTGTCTCAAAAAACAAAAAAAAACAAACAAAAACAACACTTCTCACCCTTTCTTATTTTAATATTAACACTGCAAAGGCATTTTCTCAAGTTACTTGCTTTTTTTTTTAAAGACAGGGTCTCACTGTGTCACCCAGGCTGGAGTGCAGTGGTGCCATCATCATAGCTCACTGCAACCTCAAATTCTTGGGCTCAAGCAATCCCCAAGTTTTTCTAATAATAGTGGTGTTTTAAATTTTTTTAATTGTGGCAAAATATACATAAAATTGACCATTTTGACCATTTGTAAATATACAATTCAGTGGCATTAGGTGCATTCACATGTTGTGCAGCCATCATCACTATCCACAGAACTTTTCTTGCAAAACTGTAAGTGTACCTACTGAACACTGACCCCCCTGTCCCACCCCCATTCACCGGCAGTCGTCATTCTACTTTCTGTCTCCATGAATTTGTCTACTCTAGATACCTCATATGAGTGCAGTCATACAGTATTTGTCCTTTTTCTAATAGTGTTTCAATTACAACAGGGAAAAATCTTAGTGGGAACCAAAGACGGAGAAATAATTGAAGTTGGTGAAAAAAATGCTGCTTCTAACATCTTGATTGATGGTCACATGGAAGGGGAGATCTGGGGCCTGGCCACTCACCCTTCCAAGGACCTCTTCATTTCTGCCAGCAACGATGGCACAGCCCGCATCTGGGACCTGGCTGACAAGGTGAGGCCAACTCTGCCCAAACTCAGATGCCCACGAGTGGGCTGCGCGGCTGGGAGCTGAGCGAGGAGAGGCCCAGCCAGCATCATGGCAGAGACAGGGGTGGGGCCAGATAGGAGATCGAGTTAGAAAACCTAACATTAAAAGAAGCCCCACTCACCACACCCCGTCTAAACAATATAATTGAGAACGATTATTCTGTCGTCATGAAAGAACCCACAAAACTAAAAATATGGAGACAAATCATGTTTTCCTTGGATGAGAAGACTAAAAAATGATTTAAAATGTCAAATGTTCCCAAATGGGCCTAATGTATTTCTGTCAAGGTTTCTCTTAGAGTTTGGGAAAGCAATGTTAAAGTTCATCTGGAGTAAAACTGTGAAACAGCAGGGAGTGGCTGGGCGGAGTGGGGTGGGTGGAAGGGAACAAACAGTTCTTCCCAATCCTCATGCCTTATCCAGTGTTAAAACAAGTACTCAAGTTCGACTAATTAAAATACTTGGTTTCATTTTAAAATGGCTGGTAAGTGTTTGTTGTATTTTTAGTGTCAGAGTCACAGAATAGACAGGTAAAAGCCTGAGTATGGTTGTTAGACTCTTAAGTTAGTTTCTGTAATTATTTATTAAACATTATTAGCAACAGCTGTCACTACTTGACTACCTATATGACACCACCTGCTTCATGGACGTGATCAGTGCCTACAATAACCTTGCAAAACCCTTATTAACATCGCTATTAGTAAAAATAGAAAAACTGAGATGTAATTTACCCAAACACACCCAGCTAGTAAGTGACAGGGCCAGGATTCAGAATTTGAACTAGCAGAGGCAGAAGCTTACACTCTTTCCCCTGAAGAAGAGGTTGGCAATCTACAGTTAAAGGCCAGATCGGGCCTGTGGCCTGTTTCTGCAAGTCCAGCTGCCCTCATTTATTCAGGTGCTGAGGCTGTCTTGTGCTACAGTGGTAAAGGTGAGTAGCTGTGACAGAGACTATGGCCCACAGAGTCTAAAGCGGGTGTTACCTAATCGTTTACAGAGAAAGTTTGGCAGCCTCTGCCCTAAAACTTCTTGTCCCCCAAGCTGCTCTAATCAAGACATACAGCCCACCTCAGTTATTCAGGGACATTTACTCTAAGAAGCAAGAGATTTGGTGGCCTGCAGTGGCTGCGAGGGCAGCCTGACTTCGCTGGCCTGGTGCAGAATGTCTCCTGGAGACCAGCCGAGGGGGCCAAGGGCTCAGGGGACTTTCCTTTACATCAATGTAGAAGCTGTTAAACAAGGTGAGCTTGGGCCACGCGGCCAGGTGTGCAGCCTACAGCCCTGACGGGGAGATGGTGGCCATTGGCATGAAGAATGGAGAGTTTGTCATCTTGTTGGTGAACAGCCTGAAAGTCTGGGGGAAAAAACGAGACCGGAAATCTGCTATCCAAGATATCAGGTACCTAAGTGGATGGTCTGGGCATGGAAGAGAAAGGCAAGCATTCTGCTTACCAGTGGTTCCCATTCCAGCCACGGCTGGAATAAAGAACTCAGTTGTGAGAGGGTCACTTCCAACAAGCCACCTATGAAAGAATACCTTCTCCCACTCTCACTCTCAGATAAGTTTTTGCTAATTTCCATAAAAGTGTGGTTAAAATTACTTGTAAATGCCATTCTACATATGTCCCGGGGATTCAATCCAGATAAATTGTTGAATTCCATAGAATGCCAGGAGAGGCTGGCCACATGTGAGTCACAAGGCGGCTCTCATTGTCTTTGGGCCTGGAAGGCCTGTCACAGACCAGCCTTCTGACCAGCCCCAAACAGCCCTCCTCATGGACCCTGCTCTTGGATTGCTTTTTCTAGAATCAGCCCAGACAACCGATTCTTAGCCGTTGGTTCTTCTGAACACACAGTTGACTTCTATGACCTCACTCAGGGCACAAATCTGAACCGCATTGGCTACTGCAAAGATATCCCAAGCTTTGTCATTCAGATGGATTTTTCTGCGGATGGCAAATACATTCAGGTATGCTTGGGGTTTACTTATATCCGGGGCAACCAAAAATAACAGCAGTAGTAACAGTGGCCTTTATTAATGGAGTCCTTACTGTGTGCCAGGCAATGTGCTCGCTCTTCACCAGAACTCCTTAAGTAGTTACTTTTTCCATATTTTATAAATGTAGAAACAGAGGCTTAGAGAATTTAAGAACGTTGAGGAAATAGAATTTAAAATAATAAAGAGTAAGAAAAGCAGGAAACACAAGCGCTAATCATCTTTAATCTGCCCCTCACCACCTCCTCTTCAGAGTTTCCTGATTTCTAGTTTTCTGGGGCTACACCTAAGCCTTGTGCCGCTTCTGGTATTTATTCATGTCATTTCCAATCTCTACTGGGTAGAATGGCCCCTCCATATGTGGGCCCTGGACTCCAGCCAGTGGGCCTGGAGTGAAAGCTCATCCCTGGGTCCCAGGGTAACTGACCGGTGGAAGGGAGGGAGAGGGGTCCACTGCTGGGACTGATCCCTAAAAACAGAATGATTTCTCCAGCACTCAACAAATGTGTGTTTGTGAGCTGGCCTGGAGCTGGATATTCACTGCAAAAGGAGAGAGGATGTATTTATTCATTCAACTATTTGCTGAACCGGGAACCATTGCTAGACTTTTAGATGGACAAAATGAGACTGGTCCTGTAACCACCCAAGGGGTTCACCTTGCCTGCTGCCTAGACAGAGCTGATTTCTCAAGACAGGGGAATTGCAATAGAGAAATTCACGCAGAGCTGGCTGTGCGGGAGACCCGAGTTTTATTATTACTCAAATTGGTCTCCCTGAACATTCCGGAAGCAGAGTTGTTAAGGATAATTTGGTGGGTGGGGAGAAGCCAGTGAACCAGGAGTGCTAATTGGTCAGAGATGAAATCATAGGGAGTTGAAGCTGTCTTCCTGCACTTGAGTCACTTCCTGGGTGGGGGCCGCAAGATCAGATGAGCCAGTGTATTGATCTGGGTGGGGCCAGCTGATCCATCAAGTGTAGGGTCTGCAAAATATCTCAAGCACTCAAAATATCCTCAAATCGGAGCAGTTTGAGGGTCAGAATCTTGTAGCCTCCAGCTACATGACTCCTAAACCATAATTTCTAATCTTTTGGCTAGTGTTAATCCTACAAAGGCAATCTAGTCCCCAGGCAAGAAGGAGGTCTGCTTTGGGAAAGGGCTACTGCCATCTTTGTTTAAACCATAAACTATAAACTTTCTCCCAAAGTTAGTTCAGCCTACATCCAGGAATGAACAAGGACGGCATGGAGGTTAGAAGCAAGATAGAGCCAGTTAAGTTAGATCTCTTTCACTGTCTCAATCATAATTTTGCAAAGGCAGTTTCAGTCCCTGCTTCCTGGAGCTTGCTCTATAACAGAGAAGACAAGCGCTAAACAGACAATCACAAAATATAAATATAATTACAAATTGTGATTATGTGCCAAGAAGGAAAAGTACAGCATTCCGGGGAGCATGTAACAAGGTGCTGAATTTAGATGCACTTCCTCTCAGCAAGTGATATTTAAGCTGAGGTCTGCAGGGTGTGTAGGTGTTAGCCAACAGAGAGGTGGGAACATTGTTCCAGGCCATCTGCATGAAAGCCCTGAGGCAGGAAAGAGCTCAGCTTCCTAGCTCATTGCAGGAGAAGCACTGCAGGGAGAGAGGAAGCTGAAGAGGAAGGCAGCAGCCATTCACTGCAAATGTCTTGATGGTAGGAAACATGGTCTGTTTCCTTTAGAAGACTCCCAGAGCACCGAGGTTCAGGTTCTAGACACCTCAGAGATCACCTGTGTCAGCCGCTGTCCATGAGAAACCTGCCTTACCTCTGTACCAAAGGTTCTTGGTTTCCTGAGAACTGGGATTCCTGTGTATCAGAAACACCTGGCGGCTTTGTTACAGCAGGGATTGCTGGGCCCCACCCTTTCAGTGTCTGTCTGGGTAGGTTTGGGGTGGGGCCCCAAAATTTGCATTTCTAACAGGTTTCTAGATGCAGCTGAGGTTGCTGGTCCGGGAACTACACTCAGAGAACCGCTGTCTTAGGACTCTGGAAAATAGCAAGAAAATGGATGAGAAGAAAGATGGGAAAATGGCCTGCTGGTGTTGCCATGGGCTGGCCATAGGCTTTGCAGCCTGGAGCTGAGCTTGGGTTTGGAGAAAAGCCCTAGGGATGCAGAGGCTGGGCAGTGTTCTGGGAAACTGCATCCAAAGGGAATCTGTGGGACTGAGAAAGAACGTTGATGAACATGGCTTCCCTTCTACCTACAGGTGTCAACAGGTGCCTATAAGCGCCAGGTGCATGAGGTCCCCCTGGGGAAGCAGGTAACCGAAGCCATGGTCATTGAGAAGATCACCTGGGCCTCCTGGACAAGGTGACTGGAAGAAAAAAACTTGAGGAAAAGGTCACAAGGGAGTTTCTTGTCTCACTCAGGCTCAGCCTCCAAGTTTGTGCAGGATCTGAAGAAGCTGAGAAATGGAGCTGTCTTTTCTTTTGGGGGTGAGGGTGGGAGGCTTCTTGGCACTAGTTTAGGTCACTGGCTTTGATCTGACCTAGGTTTTTGAAATGCAAAGTCCCTCTTTTTGTGTAATTTCTTCTACAAGTCTCCAACCCCTTCCAGCAAGTTCAACAGGAAACCATCTCCCGTCTCTTGGCCAATCCTAGTGCACAGTGAGGCCTCCATTCGCTAGGGGAAGGGAGTGGGACGGCCAGACCCCTGCTTAGCAGGATGAGAAACAATGGCTAATTCACGGGAAAAGAGACCATTTAGCCTGTGAGTTGAAAGGAACCCCTGCTGGCCGGGCGCGGTGGCTCACGCTTGTAATCCCA
The DNA here is from genome assembly GCF_009828535.3 of Hylobates moloch. Lineage (NCBI taxonomy): Eukaryota > Metazoa > Chordata > Mammalia > Primates > Hylobatidae > Hylobates > Hylobates moloch. Next base: position 69,927,429 of record NW_026652290.1, on the reverse strand, counting down.
GCACTTTGGGAGGCCGAGGCGGGCGGATCACGAGGTCAGGAGATCGAGACCATGGTGAAACCCCGTCTCTACTAAAAATACAAAAAATTAGCCGGGCGTGGTGGCGGGCGCCTGTAGTCCCAGCTACTCGGAGAGGCTGAGGCAGGAGAATGGCATGAACCCGGGAGGTGGAGCTTGCAGTGAGCCGCGACTGCGCCACTGCACTCCAGCCTGGGTGACAGAGCGAGACTCCGTCTCAAAAAAAAAAAAAAAAAAAAAAAGAAAGGAACCCCTGCTGTTCTCCCCAACACACACATATTCAAGGGGACCACAGGGAACAGGGAGAGAATCAAGGATGGGGGTAACTTTTGTCTTTGGAGCGTAGGGGACTGAGGCAGAGGGGGAACAGTAAGAGCTGGCACAAATGTACAGAGGGGAAGGGGACAGATGCTTTCATGCCAGAGAGCCACGTGGCTGTACTGAATTATATAAAACAGCACCAGGGACCAGTTTCATGGAATACAATTGTTCCAGAGACCAGGTGGGGGGTGGGGTTTCGGGATGAAACTGTTCCACCTCATAAGGAGCTTGCAACCTAGATCCCTCGCGTGCTTAGTTCGCAATAGGGTTCGCGATCCTAGGAGACTCTAATGCTGCGGCAGATCTGACAGGAGGCGGAGCTCAGGTGGTAATGCTCCACCACCACTGCTCATCTCCTACCCTGCGGCCAGTTCCTAACAGGCCATGGACCAGTACCATTCCGCGGCCTGGCTGTTGGGGACCCCTGATGTTAAACATCCCTCTCTTCCTTATCCCTAGGAGGTGATGACTGACTGCAAGAAGCCTTCACCGTGACTTTCTTCTATCCTAACCCCTCTTTCTGTTGGAACAGCGTCCTGGGAGATGAAGTCATTGGAATCTGGCCACGAAATGCAGACAAGGCTGATGTCAACTGCGCATGTGTGACCCACGCTGGCCTGAACGTTGTCACAGGAGATGACTTTGGGCTGGTGAAGCTCTTTGATTTTCCGTGCACAGAAAAATTTGTGAGTCTTCCTCAGAGTAACCTCCCTGCAGGTTCTCTGTTTGGCTGTCTGCAGGAGATAGGGGCCACGTCTAGATGACCCTCTGAGAGACACAGAGAACTCCTGTCCCGGTACTGTGGAAATATGGCAACGTGTTTTTCACCTCCTGGAGGGGCAGTCCTGGAAGCCAGAAGGGAGGATGGAGGGTGGATAAAATGGCCGGAAGTGGGGCAAGGATGAGAGGCAGGAAAGTCAGCCAAAGGCTGGCTAATAGATGAGTCCAGACCAAATGGGAGTCCCCAGTGAAGGAAGGTTCTGGGAGCAGGGGATTTGGGTGCTGGAAGTAGTCTGTGGTTGCTGAGAGAAGCCAGGGTCTCTTAGCTGCCTCCATTCACTTTTGCTCACAGGCCAAACATAAGCGATACTTTGGTCACTCGGCTCACGTGACGAACATCCGTTTCTCTTATGATGACAAGTATGTGGTCAGCACTGGAGGAGACGACTGCAGGTAGTAACCTAGCTGACCCAGTTCTTACTCCCCAGGCCTGGCCAGCTCTCCCTCCCCATCTCAGGCATCCCGTGGGTCAGCCTCTCCCAGGGGCATGGGGAGGGCTGACGTGGGGCTAATAAACAGGAAATTCCATGAGTCCTCATGAAGGCAAGTACCTTCCAAGATAAGGCATTTACTCTTTGGTGACTGTCAACCCAATGGTTGTGACTGGAGCTGTCCTGGGATGGCATGGGCATGTGATAGCTCCTCTGGGCACTGCTGGGGGAAAGGGACAGGTGGATGAGACCTGAGATGGCTGATTTGAGTAGGAGCTCTTGGCAGCCCATGGGCTGTTGTGCATAATCAGGAGGTTAGAATGGAAATTCATCTATATGTCCTTTTAAGAACTCCCAGTTGATCACCAGTGTTGGGAATTTCTTTATTTAGAGTATAGAGGAACAGGACTAGGTCATTCTAACTCAGCTTCCCCATTTCTGATGAGCTTCATTATAGCATGAATACTGGGTTCTATTCAGCCCAAGCAAAACTCCTGAGGGGATAAAGATGAAATACAAGCATTCTGATACTTCCTAGTGGTCTGAGTTAGGTTGTAAGAAAGGCACCTATAAAGAATTTCAACCCACTTCCCACTCAAAAGCACTGTGTATTTCTCATGGCCTGCCTGGGAGCACCCATCTCCAGCCTGCTGTGCTGGCTACTTCTGGCACTTATAGCCCTTGAGATAGTACTGACAGTAGCTCCCTGTGGAGTGCAAACACCCGTTCACAGCAGCACCAACCCAATTGTGAACAAGCTAGGAGTAAGAGACATAAATGAATTGGTCACCCCAATGCAGGGGATGCAGACTTGTTTTAATATAAAAAAGACTGAGAAGTGACCTTAACCGTGCAGGGCTTCTAGGCCTTTGTAGGCATGGGAGCATGCTGTGATCCCTGGTTCTGTGCTAAACACTCAAAAGGGCTCTCTGACTCAAGTGGAGTTGATAAACCTTTTCAATAGTAACAGGAGAGAGTGTGATATCAAAGTGCCAAAAGTCCTCAGGGACCAACATTTAGCACAGACATTTAAACTGCTGAAAGAACCAAACAGAACTCAACTGAAAAAAACAGACCTTTTAAAAAAAGCAATAGATCTGAATTTGGTGGCAAGATCCCTGGTTTACCTTTTGAAGTCAAAATGTTCAATACATCACCCGAGCTTGACTTTTGAGCACTTGGCAAGATTGTTTTTTGCCACTTGACACAAGTATGACGTCCAGCTATGCAAAATGACTGTTTGATCTGCCTTTTCAGTGTATTTGTGTGGCGATGTCTGTAAAATGCCAGAAGCCTCTCATGTTATTGCTGCTGCTGCTACCAGCCAGCAACTGCAGAGACCATGCTGAGGTGCCTCCTTGCTACCAGCCGTTGGGAAATGCCTACTATGCTGCCCCTGACGCACAAGCTCAAAACGCTGCGGAAGTTACACAACTGTTCCATAATCTGGACTCTCCAAAACTGTGATGCCACGAAGGAAGGTCAAGTTGTAAAATGTTAAGACTGCCTGCCTCTGTTCCTGAGACTAAACACTATAGATACTAACTACATTGACAAAGAAATCCTATCTGATAATGTAGCCCGCTGACAAATTTTGAAGCCTCAGTTACCCTAACCAATATGTAGCTTTTAATTTGCATCAAAACTTTTACAAAGATGTTTTGCTATTGTTTCTATAAACTTCAAGAATGTTCATTTTTACAAATAAGTTGAACAAGACAGCCTAAGTTAGATGCACCGAAGTACTAGAAATATTGCTAGCCTCTGTTCTCCAGTTTAGCTTTCAAAACCAAATGAGCCATGTATAAAAGAGTTGAGAAACTTAATTTTTTAATGTTTCATTTGCAGAGTTTTATATCCATTAAGTGCCTTTGAAAGTTTCCAGTTGTGTGGGCTGCTGTCTCACCTCCCACCAATTTCTCTTTTCTCCATATGGTGCTAAAACTTCAAAGCTGAGGAGGGCTGCAGGACTCTTAGCAGATTCAGCATGTCACCCTTGTCCTGTGTTCACGCCAAGGCTTCCTAAATGAAAGACATCGGTTACCTGCTTATGGGAAGGTGAGCAGCAAAGGAATTGAAGTTCGGGATGGGGTAGAATTATGGGTTTTCATTGTGTTTCGTGCCAAACCCAAAAATCCAAAATAGAATTCAAATTAAACAAACTTCTACTACAAAATGGAAGGGGAAAAAGGCTCAGGAAGGTCCAAGAGAATGAGCTGACTTATCTCGTTAAACCTTAAGATAAATGAGGTAACCCAAGGCTGCACCTTGGTGTACCACTCTGAGTGGAGCTGAGGTGACTTCATTGATTGCTTCAGGCAGACTATATAGGTCAAGTCCAGATTATAAAAAAATTATCTGCAGAACAAATTGTAAACCCAAGGAATAGCTGGTAAATCAAAATTATAAAGTGAGTTAAGAGTTCCTTGGAGTTGGTTGTATGACAGAATATGACTTGGACAATCTTTACCAGAAGCCATCCATAAGCCCCTCAGTCACACTTTCCATGTAGCTGACCAGTGACTACAGGATGTGGCTGACAGTGCTCACTGAAAGGAGAGTTGGTGAGGGACTGGTGGTTCTGAGCACACAGACAACCTATTAGTCCTTCCTGTCAGTGAACGAAAATTCTAGACCTACAGTTACTGGCTACTTGCATTTGTCAGTTTAGAGAAAAGGTAAAATGAGGCATTTTCAATTAAAGAATAGATTAACATTTACCACAGAAGTGCTTCAGCATTCTAAATGGATTAGCTCACTCATTAAGCTATTTTTATATGCCAATTTACTAATGCCTTACATCCATCCACTAATAGGTTGTTGGGCCCGCAGTAGAGTCCCTATGCAGTCCCAATTCTGTTTTTTTGTAACCATGTGACTGGTGATGCAGAGTGATAACCATGTCTGCCTATATTGTACTAGACGCTTCATGCTGATCGGATCTTGCACTGAAATAACCATGTGGAAGAACAATGAATTGATTAATGATGACATGTACAACCATATTTAAAGAGCAATAGTGTCCATGTGTCATGGAAAAACTTATTTGCAAACGTTTATATGGTATGATTTTATGTATGTTCACAAATCCTGCACCGTATGATATATGTTAAAATATTGGCGCATGAATTTATTTTCAAAGTAAAGTATAAAACACGTCACTTAAACATTTTATGTGTCAAATAAAATTTGATTGATTATGTAAACAAACACATTTGTTGACTTTTGTTTCCACAGTAAACAGCTGCACCATCAGCCTGAAAAAACCTTTCAAAAAGCACAAGCTACCATTCACTGGTTGAAGCAAAGTTTACCCACTGTGTGCATTTTTAATCTGCTGCAATTTCATGAAATGAAAATGCCAAAGCATATTTTAAGTCTATAAGCTTTATTGATACTTTGCTTTTACAGTTCACAATGCATTCCACAGATTTAGTTCAGTACAGCTTAAACCACAATGGTATAAATCTTCATTTTGTAATTTCTTGCATAACAATGTTTCATATTTGCAAACAACATTTTTGGAAGCATTAGATTCAGTCCATAGATTGAGTTTGTGACAAAATTAACTACAGTAAGTCTGTGCAATGAAATTTATGTTGGAGTTCTATGTGTGTGGCACTTCATGTTGAAAACAGATGGTAGTGCTCCTAGAAATATATCTTCTTTTTCTAGCTTACGTGCTTTGGAACTACACATGTATAACCAATGATCTGAAATATCAAGCACTGTGGGGTGGCTGGAAGGTAAAGGTCTAAGCTTTGTGAAACACTATATATATATATAATCTATATTTACTTATACTGGCAATTAATATAACAACAGTAAAAGTCACAATACACCTAGAACATACCAGAAAAGCAAGCTTTGTCATTCCTGCTTTACCGGTATGATCTCGTCTAAACATTTCATTTCAGAAAATCTGCATCAATCTACATGGACCATACACAGTGCACAAACTGAAAAGGGCTTTTTTTTTTTTTTTTTTTTTTTTTCCTAGCTCCACCATCTCTGCAACTTGCCAAGATGCAGCAAGACTACCTGCAACAAAGTAAAATATACAGCTTTTTTATTCCACCAGTGCCTCAGATAGGAAAAAGATATGATTACAGTTTAAATCCATACATAGCAGCTTACAATACTTAAGATGATGAACACATGGCAGTCAAGACAGGTAATTTTTCCTCACAACAGTGCATGGCTAAAAATAAAGATCTAACAACGATCTGTGAAACTGCACTGCAATGTCAAGGTTCGTTCTTCCCTGACCCTCCCCCGTATAATCAAATGAATATCCCCTTTAAAGAAAGATGAACTCCTACTAATTATTTTGGGTGTTTGTTTTCATTCAGCTTTGCGCTTCAATCCAGGGATTTTTGCTTGGATTCTGAAAATGAAAGAGTCACTGTAAATATCAGTTTTGTTTGCTGCTGCTTCAAATACCATCTTCCAAGAACTACTTGTATGTCATTCAGCTAATACAAGAAAGGAAACCCTTAAAGCTGCCTAATTCTAAGCTATAATTTTGCCACGTTGGCCTCATGAATTAGATTTAAACAAAGCCTTAAACACATAATAAACCCAGAAACGAATGGTCCAAATGTTAGAAAAACAATCTTTTAGCAACTCTGAAGTCACACTTAAGGTCTGATAGAGATTTGTTACTCATTATGCCTGCAATATGAAAATACTGTTCTCACAATCCAGCACACCTTATCCTAGTAAAAACACTGCAGATTTTAAATACTTACTTAGCCATAGCATCTTTAACATTCTTATTTGCAAGTCCTAGATAATGATCTATCTGTGCCTGAAAGAGAGGTATAAAGGAATTATTAATTACCGTTGCTAAAGAATCTTATTAACCACTACTATGTGTCAAACTAAAGGTTTAAGAAACCATCATATTTCTCATTTTTATAAGACATTGAAAATGGGCACTAATACATTCGTAAATCCCATGTAATAGAGTGAGTGCTCTATTCTGAAGTCAGCAGTTAGGAAATTACCTGATGCCGTTCATAAATAACAGGAACACTGAAGAGTGAAATGAGAGCTGAAAAGGGAAACACACAACTTTTCAAAAGGCTGGAATGATTTGGGAGGAATAAACACTCAAAAAACTATTAAACTGGCAACTCAAGATAACCAAGCAGTGTTCCTAATGAAATAAAAACATAAGGATCTCTGGATGCATCCGCTGTTGAGGAGCCACTCCAGAGGAATGAATGAACTCTGTGAGGCTGCAGTTATTAATTAGAGCTAGGAACCATTTCTAGCTTCAAATCATATCACAGATTTCATAAAATACAGGTATCCCTGGTTAGATTTATGACTGCACCATCATATAAGGCCACCCTTTATCTGGTTTATCACTGTTAGTAGGAGCTGTCTTCAGCAACTAAAGTAGCATTTCAACAAACCGGGAAGCAGTATCACCAACTTATTTAAAGAGAATACAACCTCAAACTTGAGTTTCACTATTGTTGCCCAAGCTGGAGTGCAATGGCGCGATCTGGGCTCACTGCAACCTCCGCCTCCGCCTCTTGGGCTCAAGTGATTCTCCTGCCTCAGCCTCCGGAGTAGATGGGATTACAGGTGCGCGCCACCACGCCCAGCTAACTTTGTATTTTTAGTAGAAATGGGGTTTCACCATGTTAGCCAGGCTGGTCTCGAACTCCTGGCCCCAGGTGATCCGCCCACCTCAGCCTCCCAAAGTGCTGGGATTACAGGCGTGAGCTACCACGCCGGGCCCAAATTTTCATCCTCTACTTTTCATACAGTGAGAATATTCTCCAATAAAATGTCTACGCTCCTGGCACACAATCTTTTTTCCAGCAATTTTTCATCCCAATGGCTTTGCAGACTTACCCAAAATCAGTAGCGTCAGACCATTAAACAAGGCACCAACATAGGTAAATACCCACATCAGCACTGCAAACTATAAGAAAATAACATTAGCCCATTATAAACAAAATTCAAGTAAAGTTTCTTAATTATGCTTTCAAAAGAATCCCATCTAAATGCCTACCTACAAGAGGCATACAACTTGAAGACTGGGTAAAGTACCATGAACAGTTCACTATTAAGTCACCAGTCTCAATTATGAATTTCAGAATCCTAAAATAATTAATAGATTTGACCCATTTTCTCTGGACTACACTACCAAGTAGTTGATTCTGCTGAGATCAGAAAATATACCAAGGGTGCATCTTACCCCTCCAGCACTAACAACATTTAGCTTTTAAATGGGAAGACTGGAAAGGTGTTATGAGAACTGTCTATTAAAATTGATTTCAAATTATGAACTAGTTGAGTGCTTGAAGATATATGAGCTGAATAATTCAGACATTAATATCTCAGCTGATAAGCAATAATTGGGCAAAGAGTACTTATCAGGGAAATTATGTTTCAGGTACCAAAAATATCACCTCTAGCCTTTGAAGGATCAGGCACAAAGTCAGTCTGAATTTTGTTAAACATTGGTCAACATCAATTCCTTTGCTTTCTAATTCAAGGCCTTCATGTGTATGTCTGGCAATCACTTTGACTTATTTAGTAGGTAACAAACACGATGCCACCATCTACAGTGATTATTTAGGCTTATATAACAGTATAAATGAAACGGGGAGTAGTAGAGCACCCCCATTATCTAAAGCAGGGATCAGCAAACTTTCTCTGTGAAGAACTAGACAATAAAATTTTAGGTTTTATGAGCCACATAGGGTCTGTATCTCATACTATTCTTTGCTGTTGTCATCTTATAACTCTTTAAAAAAGTATACCACCCACTCTTAGCTCCCACACTATACAAAAACAGGCCATGGCCCAAACAAGCAGTGGTTTGCTAACCCTTGATCTAAAGCATATCTTTCTCCATGTATTAAATGAACTCTGACTGAATGCTTACTGACCATTAATTAAGCAGTCAAACATTAGTAAGCATACTTATTACAGCTTAGGAAGACACTTTGGATGACTCTACCAAGCAACAGTTCTACAAATAGCAACACTCTGGTCACCCTAACTGAATTTAAGTAATGTTCAAGTCAGTAAATATCAGGCATTCTTAATATCTGTCAATTGAAAAACAATTTTAAGCTGCCCTATTCTTAGCAATTGCTATTGGAAGCCCTGGTAGAAAGGTCTGAAAGATGACTTCAGTTAGTAAAGGCTTTTCTCTGTTTCACAGACTCCTATTGCTGAAGCTAAATATAACTTTTGCACTTGAGCAAGTTTACTACAGAGCAAGAGAGTTATTTTTATCCATCACTGTCCACAAGTCTAAAGGGAAAAGTGTTGACCTTCCACATTTTAGAAGAAATTACTTTAGCAACAAAGATGCCCTTAACATGACAGAAGATAGTAACAAACACAAGCTAAAATAACTCCTCGTTTGGTCATTACAGTCACTGAGAAGGCTTCACTCCAAGTCCACAGGGGAAAAGCCCAAGACTTCACACCTGAGCCACCAAAGGGGCTCAAATGTCACTTGCCTCTTTGAAAACACTTCCTAAAAGCCAGGCTATCCCGAGGCAAAGAGAAGAACAGAGGGAGGTCTCAAATGTCCTTAGGGCCAGGCAGGTGACATACATGGATGTGAGAGGCTGGGAGAGAATTGAGGCACACAGTGATATGCATTCTTCCTCTCAAAGGGGCACTTGCAACCCTGCTTCATATGCTGTGGCCATGCAAATATTCCAGGCCAGTGTTGCCAGAAATGTACACTTTTGTGTGCTATCATATAATTTTTAAATGTTGCAGCTATGTTGAGAAAATTGAATACTTCGGGGGCCCAAAATAAAAATAGTGGGTAAGTGCATCCAGGGAACACACCATCAGGAAAGAAATGGGCGGCGGCAAGAACTAACCTAGAGAGTAACCATTATTAATGGGAATCCACCACAAATGATGGATTTGTAACATGGCAGGAATAAGGTCAGTAAACACTTTAAAGAAGCAAACAGGCTGCTCTCATTTTGGACTTAACAAATTCTATGCGATTCCATGGCAAATACTTTGCAACATTATAGCCAATACTTATTGACTGAAGAGGTCAAAGCTTATCTCTCCATTGCACAGTAAGGAGACTGGAGGAAGGAGGCCCAAAATGTAATGAAGATCTAACAAATACCTACTGAAAAGAGGCAAGGGCCATGTCTGGTTTATCTTTCTTCTGGGGCAATAAGAGAATTAAATTCACTGTTTATCACACACCTGATTAAAGAGCTCTGCAGATTTCTGATGTTTCAATCTGGGGGAAGGGGACATCTTTAAGGCAAATGGTGGGAGAGTGCTTAGTGAGATCTCAGAAATTACTCTGGCAGTTCTGACCATTTCAAAACTTTTCTGCATTCTCAAACTCTAAACTCTACTTGCCCTTCTGTGTCTCCTTCAGATTCATTCATTAGTTGGTAGTTTGGACTCTCTCTATATCCCCAGCCCATTTCCTTCTAAGTTTTCTGAGAGCTCAAGAAACCTGAAAGGAAGCTGTCAAAATGTGAATGTTAACAGCTGCCAATGAGCCTGAGAGCTAGATTTTAGTGTTCTTTTGGGTCAGCTATTTCTGGAGCTCAGGCCGTTTTTTTTTTTTCTTCTCCTCACTTGCAGATTTAAGATTGTATGCTGGAACATTATAGTTGCCTCAATTACAGAAAAGTAAGAACCTCTGCTGAAAATAACTGGTCCCTAAAAAAGTAAAACTATTATACAGCTTTTTGGGATTTGAGGTTTCAAAAGACAGGAACCCGCCAAGAAGGCTGAGTCATACTCAATTAGCCCAAAAGCTGAGCCCAGTAGGCATTGTCATATGGTTTTCTTTCATAATTGGGGGTGGGAAGTGGGGGGAGGGAGGATTTATAGTTTAATGCCATGACTTTTTAAATCAGTGATTTTTGCCATACTATTTGACTAGGAAACTGATTGTTGCTCACTCTATAAATACTTGAAATCTTTTCTAGGACTTAGAAGTTTGTAGTTAATTGCAAAGGAGCAAAACAAATGGAACATTACACAAGAATTTAAAAGGAGAACTCTACAGAACGTGTCTTATTTTTATTCGCCCAAGTCAACCACCACGAAACTTGGACCAGGCACACGGATGCCCATCATTTCACACCAGCGTTTATAAAAGGACTAATGAGCCCTGGAGTTTGGTTATTTCTTTGAACACATTTTGAAAGGCCAGGCTCCTCCTTCACTGCCCCCGCCAAAAGGCAATAAGCAAGCAAAAGGTTTCACATGCTAGCATGAGCGGCTCTAAAATTTCAATTTCTGAGGAAGACGGTTTCAAATAGAAATAGTCATAATTGTAGGCTGGGCATGGTGGCTCACACCTGTAATCCCAGCACTCTGGGAGGCCAAGGCAGGCAGATCACCTGAGGTCAGGAGTTCGAGACCGGCCTGGCCAACTTGGCAAAACCCCATCTCTACTAAAAATACAAAAATTAGCTGGGCGTGGTGGCGGATGCCTGTAGTCCCAGCTACTTGGGAGGCTGATGCAGGAGAATCACTTGAACCCGGAAGGCAAAGGTTGCAGCAAGCCAAGATCACGCCACCGCCCTCCAGCCTGGGTGACAGAGCAAGACTCCAACTCCAAAAAAAAAAAAAAAAAAACTAGTGAAAATTGTGACCCAGAATCTAAAAATGTAGATATAAATTTGAGGGCACACAACAGATTTTGCATTTATGAAGACAATGAGTTATAGAGATACTTCTTTCAAATTGTTGTTTAAAAACTATTATTTTGTAAACACAGAGCTTGATAAAAATGTCTTTTCTAAGTGACAAAAGTTTAGAAATGAGAATAATTTCTACTACATTTTCCTGAAATTAAGATGGTTTCCATTTTCCTAGCTATGAATCATATAAAATCAATGTAATTCCAATAAAAATCTGCTTCCTATAAATTTTTAAAAACTCATTGTTATTTAAATAGAACATTCATCTAAACTGGAGAGACTGGGGCTATTAGCAAACTTCCCACAAATTTAAAATCTGACTATAAGGCATTAAAATAAATCTGTTTAAACAAGGTAAATACATTTTTCCTTATGTTGAAAAAGTAAAAAAAGAATGGGAATTGGAAAAACACATTTTTTGCTTGTTTTAGGGTGAGAGAATATAAATTTCCCTACCAGTTTTTGTGGCTAAAAGGCAAAAAGTAACTATTAAGGAACTTAAGATTTTAATAATTTTTTTTTTTTTTTTTTTTTAAGAGACAGGGTCTCACTCTGTCACCCTGGCTGGAATGCAGTGGTATGATTATGGCTCACTACATCCTCCACCTCATGGGCTCAAGAGATCCTCTTGCCTCAGCCTCCCAAGTAGCTGGGACTACAGGCATGGGCCACCATGGCTGGCTGATTTTTTAGTATTTTTTTTATAGAAACAGTCTCACAACGTTGCCTAGTCTGGTCTCAAACTCCTGGCCTCAAGCAATCCTTCCGCCTTCGCCTCCCAAAGTGCTGGGATTACAGGCGTGAGCTACTGTGCATGGCCAGGAAGACCTTTATCTTTTTAAAATGCTCTCTATATAAACAAAAACTGTGGTGGATTAAGTGTGGCCATACACAGAAGTCTCTCTAGAAAGGTAATCCTATCAAGCATTTTTATAAAAAAGCAAAGCGATTTTATCAGCTTCCTTTTTCAATAAAAGCTATTTTAAGGAAGTATTCAGTATTTCTGTAGTACCCTTATATTCAATGGAAACAAACAGATGGAATCTGTACTACTCATATACAATGACATTAGGAAAAGGGTTTAGCTAAATTCTTGTGTGGCAAAATCACAAGGTTTATCGTTTATCAAGGAAGACCTTTCATGTACATTATCAGAGTGTGCACCTGAATTACCAAGGGCTTTACCTTTCATCGGGAGAAAAGGACAGATTCCCTGCCTTATTCATTTGCCTCTAGATTTTGAGATCTACATGCCAGGTTCACTTTAAGTGCTAACATGATGAAGCAACTGTTATTTATTTGCAGTCCTAAATGAATTGCCATCTGGGGAAGTCACCAAGCGGGTTTCCTTGAGCTCTGGGCTTGCCAAAAACAGGACTCAGGGAAACCAATCAAGTATGTTTTTCTTCTCTTTTCTTTTTTTTTTTTTTTTTTTAGACGGAGTCTCGCTCTGTCGCCCAGGCTGGAGTGCAGTGGCGCAATCTCGGCTCACTGCAAGCTCCGCCTCCCGGGTTCACGCCATTCTCCTGCCTCAGCCTCTCCGAGTAGCTGGGACTACAGGCGCCCACCACGACGCCCGGCTAATTTTTTGTACTTTTAGTAGAGACGGGGTTTCACCGTGGTCTCGATCTCCTGACCTCGTGATTCGCCCGCCTCGGCCTCCCAAAGTGCTGGGATTACAAGCTTGAGCCACCGCGCCCGGCCTCTTCTCTTTTCTTTTTAAAAGTATTGCTAATCCTTAAGGATAAATTATGATTTTAATGAAAGTCCTTTTTTTCAATACTAAGAAACAACAAGTGTTCCAGAAAGGATATCTATCTCATCATGTGTCACTTTCTGTTACTTTCAAATTAGCAGTCACTCAATGCAAGAACTTATCAAGTTCAATTTCTCTCATTTATGCTAGCTTCCTCATGAATAACATAATTGCTTTTATAAAAAAAGTAGTTTTCAAAAGAAATTAAAAGATAAGATTTAACAAAGAAATTATTTCTCAAAACTTATTTTAAAAAGTCTTCATATTCGATCCTCAAGTACATGTGCAAAACAGAGATTTAAAACGTTTCTTAAGATCTCATCAGCCCCTTTCTAACATTTTCTCTCTCCTCTTGCCCCGTATCTACACATTGGACTGTGTATGGATGAAAATTTTCTCTGAAAGAATAAATAAGTTTTCCTTTGATTAAAGACAAGTGGAAACTTTATATTCAAACTCAGAAACTAGGGCATAATGAATCATTCCCAGATCAATTTTTTAAAAAAATAGATTTATTCAAGAATGACATTTCTCTCAAGAAGAATGTTAAATTGTAGACATATAGCTGCCTTCACTGCTATACTGTGCAAACATGGAGGATGAATTTTGGTGTATCTCTGTTGCCGTGTTTATTGAATCTATAAAAACAACAAGCATCTCTCCTCTCCTAAGCTCACCAGGCTTTTCTTTGAAGTCACCTCTCTCCCCCACCAATCTTTGACTGCTAAATTCAGAGATGGTCCTTTGCTGTTGGAAGCTCTGAATTACTACTTATAGACAGTGTTTCTTCTCAGTCAATTCCTACCCACAAACCATCCATCTTAAACGGCATCAGTACCTCCTTCTCAATCACTTTTCACACATGTTCTACCCTATAAATCAGCTACGTATAAAAGGTAATAATACATGAATAGGAACTGGTTTCCTCTAGACTATATGTACAAGGTTCTATTTCATTTACTCCAAAATATTTTTACTTGATCTCTTTTGAAACTAATTAATCAAACATGCCAAACAACATAACCATAATCTTTTTATTTACAGACTAACATCAGATCATTTTAAAACATTACTACAGATTTAGTCACTAAATGCAACCACTCTATACGAAAGAGGTAAGTAATAAAAGGAAACAACATTATTTACCCTTGATGTTATTAGGAAGTAACTTAAGTTCCAAGTCATAAATAAAAATAAGAGATGCGGCTGGGCACCGTGGCTCATACCTGTAATCCCAGAGATGCAAACAGCTGAAAATAATGTATCAACTACCACATTATAAAGGCTAAATTTTTTTTTTTTTTTTAAAGCACTTTAAGCACTTAAACCTATTCTGACCAGTTCAGAAATTGTTTTTCTGAGTCTAAAGGCCCAGTCACCTTATTGCTATTATATCCTTGGCATGTGTGATAAATATAAACTAGAACATTTCTCTTGGAAATGAAAAATTATGAGAATTACCACCACTACATTTCTGCCCAGGCTTAGATTGGAAACAAGTCTGCCTGTTTTCTGCAGAGTCACAGGCAAGAGCATATACAACACAAATGACAAGTTCTATGAAAAAGAAAAGCACTACAGGTCCAGTGCTTCAGGCTTAAATTACACAACTGTGGTTTAGTGCCTGTTTCGTCAGTCAGAACTTTGGGAGAGTTTATTTGCAAGGTGAGACTCTTAACAGCTGCTTATGTAGCAAGATCCAAAAACTAAAGAAAAACTTCCAACGATTACCAATTGAAGATTAGTTGAAGTGTTTCAGAATATTAAATCTTATCTAGAATAAGAGTCCAAGATATGAAATAGCTTTCATGTATGTATGAATCACATACAAGCTAAGAAACTAAGTGCTAGACTGTAAAGCAAAGTCAGAATGAATAAATCACATCTGATATTAAATGCATTTATAGACGATCTTTATGCATGTAGTCAAAATTCTGATTAATTTCCTCTTCCTTTTAATCTTTATGATTTCCAAAAGTATGATTTTATATATATTATATATATATGTATATATATATATATATTATATATATAATATATATAATTTTTTTTAGACAGATTTCACCTTTTGCCAGGTTCAGCTCACCAAAACCTCTGCCTCCCGGGTTCAAGCAATTCTCCTGCCTCAGCTTCCCGAGTAGCTGGGATTACAGGCATGCGCCACCACGCCCGGCTAATTTTGTGTTTTTAGTAGAGACGGGGTGTCTCCATGTTGGTCAGGCTGGTCTCGAACTCCTGACCTCAGGTAATCCACCCACCTTGGCCTCCCAAAGTGCTAGGATTACAGACGTGAGCCACTACACCCAGCCTACAAGTATGATTTATAACTTATTCTCCTTTAAAAAGAAATACAGGACTCTCTCTATTAAGTATGACAAAAAAAAAGGGAATAGCTCTTCTTCATCCTTATTTGATTGGATTCTGAATTTTAAAACACAAGTTTACAGCCATGTGATTTAATATTTATCATTTACTTGAATATAGAAAAACAGAATTTTACACTCAACTCTTTTGATACTAACTTCTGGGTATATCAAAAATGAAAAGCAAAATAAACTTACCTTCAGAGAATCAACTAAATCATCAACCAAGAAGAGGCGCCTGAGTTCCTTTATCATGCAGTTCACATGACCAAGAGCAGAATTACTGTACTTCTGAACCAACTCCTCAGATATAGCAACTTCAGATTCCAGATATGCCCTAGAAAACAAAACACATCATAATTGTCACTAATTGGAGTGATTTTCCCCTAAATGTCAATCAGAAATTATATATCTGTAAGAAATTAAGAAAATATTATATAAAAGCCAACTGTTTCCAAATTAGGGGCAATATAAAAACTCAGCAGTAAGGGTTATTTCCTTGATATGCACTGTCTGCTGACTAGCACAGAAAAAGCATACACTTTGAAGCCAGACTGATCTGGGCTTGAATCTGATGCTCTGCCACTTACCTGGCTAGGTAATTTTGCAAAGTTATTTATTCTTCCCTCTAAACTTAGTTTCCTCATTTATAAACTGGAGATTATCACGAGAATTCAATGAGAAAAGTGCCTAATGCAACTGGGCACAAGGATGCACTCAATAAATGGTAGTTACGACTATGGTTTGTTTTTTTTTTCTTAAAGTTGACACTATGTTGTCTCATCACGTTTTCCTAACAAAGATCTTTTTCATTTCCAAATCCTAAACTCTCTCAGACTAACCTTTAGGGGAAATTGCTCAATATGTCAAGCACCAGATTGTAAAGTGGCTGCCAAAAGCACAGTGGCAATCCCAGCAAAACATAAGAGTTACATCATCTAGATGCTTTAATCCATACTGAGATGGCTAAAATTGTTAAATTTAAAAGTATTGTATTGGTAATAAGTAAATAAATAAAAATACTATGCTGGGGAAAAAGTCAAGTCCACAGGAATGTAAGAAACAGTTTCATTATTGTTTCTAAGAAGCCATTTTATCTTGGCAGGGCACAACCAACTCAGAAGTGCTGAGTGTTCCCTCGTATCTGTTGGAAGTAGTCCTCATAACCTCCCCATGTCTGAGGATGCCAGTTTCTTACAGTGGAAATAACATCTTAGACAACTGCTTGTCCCATAGTTTTACCTCTGCAACGTGCCCCAAATATGTCTCCTGGTTTTTATTCACAGTGCCATCACTCTATTTTAGGTGCTTACTATTTACAAGCTGGAATATTCTATCACTCTCCAAACCAATCTCTCATCTGCCTGCATCCAAATCCATTCTGTCAGCCAATGCCAGAATAACCTTATGTGAGCTATCCTAGATAGTGCTGTCTAGGCTGAACTCAAGCAGAAGTTAGAAGACCTGCCACTACCTAGCTATACAACATTGCAAAAGGCATTTAACTTCTCTGGGTAAGTGCTCCAACTCTGTAAATTTGAGAAACAGACTTTCCTCAGTTCCTTCAGGCTCAAACATTCTGTGATCCTATGACTCCAACTTTTCAACCAGGGACATCCTCATAAATCTTTTCAAACTTACTTCCAACTACTCTTTATGTTGCAGCCAGAAATGAGTCATTCACTAAATATTTTTTAACCTTAATGTAGCCCTTATTAATCATATGGTTTTCCCAATTCAAAATGCTCTCTTACCTCTGGTGATACCTTATTTAGCCAGTTGGCCCCATCTCAAATCTCACCCACACATAGAGCCTCATCTGACAATCTCTTTCCTAAAACCCTGATGTTATCTCTCACTGCTGTATAATTCTAACAATGCTTTCTTTTGTGTTAGTCTTACAGTATTTACTAGATTCGGCTCTGAAATATAGACACATGTATACTTGTGTATTTTTCCTACTAGAGTATAAACTGTTATGGACCAGGAATGTATCTTTACTAATACATGGTCTAACACACTGTTAGACAATTATTAACAAAAAACTGAATTATTAATATCAAGTTAAAAATACTCAAATATTCACACTGATATTTAAACCAGCAATTATTTGTTTACCCAAATTTGAGAAATATAGGAAAGTGGCTGATACAACCCTGGTTGGTATTCTGCTTCTTTGTACCACTGTTACTTGTTCTTGCTAAAGACAAGATGCCTAAACAGAAGGCACAAAGACAGTACTCCCCATCAGTGACATCCTGTAGATATTTACACTAATTCAACTGACATTTATGTAATATTAATACAATGCCACCACTGTTCATCACTCTTTCAGTAACCACAGGTATTAGATACAAACCACATAATATCACCTTTACTAGTATGATTAAGGGGAACCGGGAAAAACTGTCCAACAAGCTTAAACTGGTATGTTGGGTGAATTTACTTTATAATGACTATAAAAAGACTTTAAAGTGTTTCTAGCCAGGCATAGTGGTGCATGCCTGTAGTCCCAGCTACTTGGGACACTGAGGCAGGAGGATTGCTTGAGCCCAGGAGTGCGAGACTAGCCTGGGCAACACAGTGAGACCCATCTCTTTGAAGAAAGTTTAAAAAATGAATAAAGTTGTTTCTAAGAAGGAAATAAATCACTAATATTTTCCAAAAACCGCAAAAATCAAATGATGTGTAAAATTGGAACTGTAGAAAATTTAGGAATTTTGGCTTGACAATATTTTTACATATTTCAGCATAACTAATTAAAAATCATACTTCTTTATGATTTGTGGCTTGATAATAATATGACTCGGCTTTTTGTGTGTGTGTGTGTTTTTTGTTTTTTGAGAAAGAGTCTCGTTCTATTGCCTAGGCTGGAGTATAGTGGCATGATCACAGCTCACTGCAGCCTTGAACTCTTGGGTTCTAGCAATTTTCTTAGCTCAGTTGCCTAAATAGCTGGGACTGCTGGCATGCATCACCACACCTGGCTAATTTTTAATTTTTTGTAGAGATGGGTGTCTCACTATATTGCCCAGGCTGGTCTCCAACTCCTGGCTTCAAGCAATCCTCCTGCCTCAGGATCCCAAAGCACTAGTATTACAGGCATGAGCCAACACGTCTCGCTGGCTCTGCCATTTTGAAACTACAATTTCAAGTTACTGAATTCCAAGCTTTTCCCCGTCACCCCGTAAAATGGAGTGATACCACCTATCACAAATTTAAATTAAACTTATTAAAATATGTACATAAAAAGTTAGACACATAGGAGCTATTCAATAAATGTTGGTCTCTCCCCTAAACTTGTATAACATCATTACTTCATCAAAAAGAGACAGCCAGAGAAAAATCACCAGTCTTTACAATAAGCAAAATAATTCAGTAGGTCTCTTCTTTCAAAGTCTGTAAATCCATTTAAGTTTACCCATTAATATCAACTGGATCATGTTGTAGGTAGGTACATAGTCATATGCCCAAACAGATATTTACCTTGACACAAATAGTTTTTTTGTTTCCCCTGCTTTCAAGCTAACAAGTTAGAAATAGTTTTTAAGTGATCGCAATCTATTTGAAGAAAAATTATCTCCTTATGCAAAACAATTAACATTTCAAAGGCATAGTTAATGCAGTAGCAACTGAATTTTCAGATCATTTGGGGTCAGGGTTCGGAAATTCTCCAAAGAGCTGGGTCTTGAACCAAAGAAAAGAAGAACCAAATAAAAAGTATGACTGAGGCAGCTAAGGACGGCAGCATGAACATGGGTACAAAACTCTAGAAGGGGTAAATGAGAGACAAGACAAAGACATCTGGACTTCATCCTACAGTCTAGAGAGGGCCGCTGCATTTTCTTTTTTTTTTTTCCCCTTTAGAAAAAAAGTGGTACTTCTAGAAAAATTAATCTGACATCATCTGTAAGAATTGAAGTAATCTGAGGTAACTACAAGTCAATCTAGTAACAAATGGAGTCCAATTAGGGGTCAGCAAACTTTCTGTAAAGGGCCAGACAGTTAAGCATTTTAGGCTTTCATGTTCATATGGTCTCTCTTACAACTACTGAATTCTGCTATTACAGTATGAAACCAGCTAAATGAATGAGCATGGCTGTGTTCCAACAAACTATTTACAAAAGCAGGCAGCAGACTGAATTTGGCCATGGCTTTGCTTTACAGGCCCCTGGTAGACTGAGGAAGCAGTGGAAAAGAACAAAATTTTGTGATTTTCCTAACAATATTTAGTGATTTTCTTTACATGAGATGACAACAAAGATAACATCAAAACAGGAGCCTGAAAACTAGCATGGTAGTGGTGTTACGGATAGAAATTAACAAGTCTGAGGGAAAAAGTTCATTTAAAAACGTGGTGAATTAGTGGTTGTCGGGCGCTGGTTGGGGAGTTGAACTGTTAATAAGTAGGAAGTTTCTTTTTGTGTGATGAAAATAGTGATGGTTGTAGAATTCTGTGAATATACTAAAAACCAATGAGTTTTATGGTATATGAATTATATGTCAATTAAAAAAGAGGGGGAAAAACATGCAGAGTATGAGGTGAGGGCAGAAGACTCAAGCTGAGGTTGTGTCTTGATAGCAACTATATAATGCTATAGTATACTTGTGAAAATAAGGGTGGAAGATGATAGTTGAGAGACAAGGAGATGCTGAAATAAAGCTCTCCAAAAATAATTAAAAAGTCATGTCTTAAGAAACGAGAAGAAACTAGATAAAGAAAATACATAAAGAAAAGCATAACAGAAAATAGTAGCATACTAGAAAGATATGAAATATCAGAAAGCATGTTATCAGACAGCATAAAAAGTAAGCAATAAAGAATATATAACCCTCACCAAACCTACCCCTGTAAAAAAGATACAACACTCATTAAAGTAAGATAACCAATGCCTAATCTAATAAATATTCCTAACAAGTAGCAGAGTTAGTTTAATGATACGTAAACAGTCTCCTCCATCATGAGCCTTTAAAATGACTTTTAGAAAATCTCAAAAGCAGATGTTTTTGGTATAGCTCAAACAAATAACTGCAATTATCTTTAAGAAAAAAATGCATACTTGTAACTCTACAGACAGTAGATGAAGTCTTAATACTAATCCTGTTTACACTATTGCCAATGCATGCCTTGTTTTCCGGATATCTCACCTGAATGGGTGGCCTTCATCTGACTTCTGGATAGCCTGGATCACACCCTTGTATATCCTAAAGCTGATGGTCACAGAGAGCAGGGCCAAGGCAATGTAGGCTGTTACACTCACAATGCTGAATACTGTCAATGAAAGCAGCAGGAACAGGCTGGCACCAAACACCACTCCAGTCTTCTTAATGTCTCTCCAGTAGAGGAGGTCAACAACTAAAAATTGAAAAAGAAGTCTGAAATTAGAACATTATTTTATCAATTTGGATTTGCTCCATCTATGAAAACAAAAAGGCTACTATATAAAGTAAAACCAAACCTAAAAAGTTAAAGAAACACTAAGTTAAAGAAACACTAACTTTATAACCCACATTTTAAACCCACTCTTAGTTGTATATTAGTATAACACCTTTATTTTTGACCATGAAATGTTTTTTATTCAAATTTATTTCTGCATAACCAAATCATTCTAGCCATACACAATGATTAAATGTCTCCAAAGCCTAGAAGACTTCTAATCCAAAACAAGCAGTTACTTAAAATAATCTTGGGGGCTTGGTGCGGTGGTTCATGCCTGTAATCCCAGCACTGTGGGAGGCTGAGGCAGGTGGATCACCTGAGGTCAGGCATTCCAGACCAGCCTGGCCAACAGGGCAAAACCCCGTCTCTACTAAAAATACAAAAATTAGTGAAGCATGGTGGCGCATGCCTGTAATCCCAGCTACTCGGGAGGCTGAGGCAGGAGAATCGCTTGAACCTGGGAGGCAGAGGTTGCAGTGAGCCGAGACTGCACTACTGCACTCCAGACTGGGCGACAGAGTGGGACTCCGTCTCCAAAAAAATCATCTTGGGGTTTCTCATCTCATACAATGCATGCTGTATATTCACATAATTCAATAAATACATTCCAATAACAGAAAAAATATTAACACACTAAAATGAGATACTTCAGTGACACCAAAATATATTTATATGCAGAAAATAAATTTTAAAAGGCTGAGATACAAAAACTACACATATGAATGAGCTTTACAACTCTGCTTTTTTTCTTTTTGATTTTTTTTGTGCTAGTAATAACTCTGCTCTTAAGATCTCTCTTTTAGAAACAAAATTGTAACTTAACCTGGGTATCATTAAAAGAATTGCCTACAAAGAAAAAGACAAAACAAACAGCCTTTAGATTACCTGAAAAGCTACTTCCTTCTAAGAGTTGATAAACATAATGCCGTAAAAATTTAGGGGTCAAAGAAAAAAGAAAAGTAAATGTGTTACACTGTTACATAACGTTTATTAATAGTAAGGAGTCAGACAAAGCCCAACTTAGCATGTCTACTCTCAGACATGGCCACAGGGCCAATGAGGGGATCAGTAAGCATAGCCTGATGTCTCAAAATCGGGTTATGCTCAATGCAAGGAGAACCCTGAAGTGTGCCAAAGTGCTCTTGAATTCATAGGCTGATGTAATTAATCTCTCTCTGAACTGTGAACAATTGGGAGAAAAAAAATATCGTAAATAAATACGCATATACTCTTTGTAAGAAGAGGTGACATCAAAGAAAAATCACAGTTTTAGGGCTGCTTTGGTTTTGACCCCCAGGTCCCCCAAGGTGTATGTAACTTTCCTTTGCTCTTAAGGGTACTTCTGTAGGGAAAACTATGTATGTGAACTGCACAATGTTGGATATTAGTACAAATTCCTTAACTGCTGCTAGTGTATCGTGAGTACTGTTTAGGATATTTTAAATGCCCATCACTGTGTACAGTACATAGCAGGGATTCAAACACTTATTTCAGTTGCCTAAATGGTCTGGCTTGAATGCTATTAATTTAACATTCTATATATGATTTTGAGCTTTGTTTTCAAACTCTGATTTCAACTATTTATTGAAATATTCTCAAACTTGTTTGTTACAATCCCTGCCTAAAACATCTAAAGGAGCTTAGTGCTATTCCGCTAGTTTCTACTATTGTACTAGCACAACTGAGGACTGACAAGAACTTGAAATGGCCTATCTATAGGTTGTCAAAAGGACATTATGAATAATGTCAAACTGAATAAGGAGGTAAGAGCAATGCTAATAGGTTTCTGGCAATCAGCAAACAGTTAATGGGGTGAAACTGTTCAAGTAACTCAACCTAGCAGAATGAGAAAACTCATTCTGATTCTTGAAGGTCTTGTCCAACATTACAATTCTAGGAAAGATAAGACATATAAAAGCAAGTCAATGAAGGTATAAAATAAATATTGCACTGTTATGAGAACTCAGAAAAGGGAAAAACTGGAAGAAATGTTAAAAGACTGTGAAATACTGTAAATGGAAACTGAGCTGGGTCTTGAAGAATGAATGCGATCTAGAAAACCTAAAGGTACAGGCCTAACTGTAAGCATCTTTCTGCTAGCAGTGGTTTTAATAATGCCTTTTTTTTTATTAGGAGGGTACAGTGAGAGAACAAGGGGAGTGATGGTAAAGACAGCCCTTGGTAAGATCACTCTTTCCTGTGAGGCTCCCTTTGTGCCCTACAACAGTGGTTTAATACACACAAACAAAAAACTTAGGTTCTATAGTTGGGTCACCTAGACTAAAAAAATGGTTGAATAACTTACGAGCTATGTGACCTCAGGAAAGTCACTAAAGTCCTCTATATTTCAGTTTCTTCATCTAGAAAACGTATATTAAAATAGGAATGAACAAAAGGCATAAAGTTTCTAGATAGAAAGGAGAAAAAACTTTTGAGATTTACTGCACCCCAGGGTGACAACAGTCAATAACAGGGAACTATATATTTCAAAATAACTGAGAGTAAATTTCATGTCTCACCACAAAAACAATAGGTAACAAGGTGGTACTTTAATTAGCTTGATTTAAACACACCACATTGTATACATGTCAAAACATATTGTACCCCATAAATATATACAGCTATGATTTGTCAATAAAAAAATAGGAATGATCTCACTGAGATGTGATTCACTAGATTTTTCATTAGTAAGACAATTAATGTAAAGCACTTAATAGAGTACATAGCATATAATAAATTCTTAATAAATGTCAGGGCTATTTGTTGTTGTTATTATTACCACCACAATCACAATCACCTTACTCAATATTTAAACAGTCAATACATAAAGAAGAAAATTTCAAACTTATTATTAACTTTAGGTTAATAAACTAAACTGTTGTGTTATATTGTAAACATGTTACTTTATAAACCATATAGGAAAGAATTTTAAAGCTTATCTAAGTTTTTACGATTATAGGGTACGTAAAAGCTAACAGCCCAAAAGAATCAGCAGGTAAGGCGTACCTCAAATCTATTTTTCTTTTCTTTTTTTTTTTTGAGACGGAGTCTCGCACTGTCGCCTGGGCTGGAGTGCAGTGGCACGATCTCGGCTCATTGCAAGCTCCGCCTCCCGGGTTCATGGCATTCTCCCGCCTCAGCCTCCTGAGTAGCTGGGACTACAGGTGCCCGCCACCACGTCCGGCTAATTTGTTGTATTTTTTAGTAGAGACGGGGTTTCACCGTGTTAGCCAGGATGGTCTCGATCTCCTGACCTCGTGATCCGCCCGCCTTGGCCTCTTAAAGTGCTGGGATTACAGGCGTGGGCTACCGTGCCTGGCCTCTCAAATCTATTTTTCATATGAACAAATGCTCCTTTATAAAAGCGGTTCTCAAAGTGCTCAAAAACATTAATTAACCTTCAAAATCACTACTGGTGAGAAGTTAAAGTAAATGCAGATGTACTCGCTATTTTTTACCATCATTAAAAACTACTCAGTAAAACCTGGCCATGAAATCAATGACTTTAGATTTGAGAGGTTTGTACTGTACAACATAAATTAACGTCTAATCAAACTTCCTAATATTATAACAGAGTTACTGTCTAAACAGGTGTAGTGACTAGATATGAATTATTTACAATTAGTCTATAAGTTCTACCTAAATGAATATGGTAGAAGGAAATATCAGGACTGGGATTCAAGAGACCCACATCCTACCATGTACCCGCTTAGCAACTGTGTGATTTTGGATATGACTCCAAAACTCTGGCCTTTAGTTTTATCGTCCATAAAGGGCATTAATCTTCTAATCTCTCTTTTCCCTTAAGGAATTAACATGACCCACAGTCAGTACAAAGATATACACATGAGTACTGCATTCTAATTCCCTGTCAGTGGATCCAAAGCAATGAAGTTTTACTACTGGAGCATTATCTGTGCTAAATATAATTTTAAAATATTTCCTTCCTTTTTAGATCTAGATTTTTTTGGGGAGAAGGAAGCTTAAATATTTTTATTCATACCAGTCTTCTGATTTGAACCTTCCTAGAAATATCTTAAGTATCAGACATTATTAAAACTTTAGGAAAATAACAAATTCATATTCCTACAATTTTTCAAGCAATTATAAACTCTATCATTATGGCAACTGTATGAAACTTTTTAAAAGTTTGAAAAATGATACACTTAAGCCTGATAGATGTTTTGATTGCTGATCTACATTCTCCAATCTCCACACCTCCTTTACGCCAAACACTGCAGTAGCCTATACAACATTATCTCTTTCAATTATTAAAACCTAATGAGCCACTGAGCAAAGTGGCTTATGCCTGTAATTCCAGCACTTTGGGAGGCTGAGGTGGGAGGCCAGGAGTTTGAGACCAGACTGGGTAATACAGAGACCCCTCATCTCTTAAATAAACAAACAAACAAACCTAATGAAAGGTAGGCTTGAAAGAGTGAAACTCAGCTCCTACATGACTGGACCCAGATCACATCATTAGTAAGTGGCAGAACATGGATCTGAACCCAGGATTCCTACGGATAAAAACTCATATTCTCCATTGTATGATGCCAAATTGAAGGCTTAGCTGATTAAAGTGCTTCAAAATGTTATACGTGTGCATGCATAACAAATGGGAAAAGTGTAGGCAGATAATTACAACATGCAAGATGAATCATAAAGGCCAAGAAGAAAAGCTAAGTGAAATTAACAAGATAGTTTAATCAATAAGGGACAAATTGTAATGTGAATATATCACCTATCGTTAAGACCCAAAAACGGAGAACAGGGCTTTACTCCAATATATTTGATAAGTACTTTCCCACAGTAGAGAACTATAATTAAGTTGTTGTTGAAAATGACTTTTAAAAACCATGTGAATCTGATTAAATAAAAACAGGGTATATTTATGCAAGAGAAATGTTGTGTAGCCATTAAAAAAAAGTGATACAGACCTACATTATCACAGAAACATGTCCATAATGATAAATGAAAACAGAATGTTACAAAAAGACTCACAGTATATTCTCACTTAAGAAATTAAACATATGGCCGGGCATGGTGGCTCACGCCTGTAATCTCAGCACTTTGGAAGGCCAAGGCAAGCGGATCATGAGGTCAGGAGATCGAGACCATCCTTCCTAACATGGTGAAACCCCATCTCTACTAAAAATACAAAAAAAAAAATTATCCAGGCTTGGTGGTGGGCACCTGTAGTCCCAGCTACTCAGGAGGCTGAGGCAGGAGAATGACGTGAACCTGGGAGGCGGAGGTTGCAGTGAGCCGAGATCGCGCCACTGCACTCCAGCCTGGGCAACAGAGCAAGACTCCATCTCAAAAAAAAAAAAAAAAAAAAGGAAAGAAATTAAACATATAACTATGAAGTCTGAAAGGATATCTACTAAGCAGTGTTTTTATCTCTGCATAGCGGTATTATCAATGAGTTTTGCTTGCTTCTGTATTCTTTTCTGTGCCATCTGAAATGGCCCCACTCTAATGGCAAGCATGAATCATGACTATAATCAGAAAAAAATTCACCCCATTCTCTTTCTATTCGGTACTACTGAAGAGTCTTATGAGTGTTATTTTTCCCAGTAGGCTTTCCTATCGGAAAAAGAACACCCTGTCTGTTAGGTTAATAAATATTTGGATCCAGCCGACAGTTAAAATTCTAGCAGTATATAACTAAGTTGATGATTCTGGTGTTCTGGGTTGAATCAAGTCAATTTTCCCAAAGTTAATGATACCAGAATAGTCACGTATAAGACCTAGCAGTACTCAATGATAGTAAACCCTAACTTACCACTTCCTTTCCTCTTGTCATATGGTTCCTAGGAACAAGGTCTTTTGGATAAATGGAAAAGCTCTGAAAATTACATACGTAAGCCCACACATACTGCATAAAAATATGTAAGCAGCTACATGAGAGTAGCTCAAAGCAGGTATCATGGCAGACATACTGAAACAAGCACTAGGAATGCTCTGGTGGAGCCATCAGACCCTTTAGAGCCCTGGAGGAAAACAAAAAGGGAAGAACAGCCAAGAGAAATAAGACAACCAGGCACTGATAGTCACACGTAAGATAATATGAATATATCCTAGAATAGGAACATCTGAGAGGCAATCTACACTGCTACCAACCCCACTGTGCAAAGTACAGAAGAATTTCCATCTTTTTCCGTAAAGAAGCTGAAAAGATTGTTAGTGAAGCTACAAGAATGAAAAAAATATTAGTTGATACCAAACAGTGTGGCTGACTTAACTGACATTTGCCAACAAAATTTCTAGTCCCTTACAGATTCCTCAAATTGGTTTTAATAAAAATTTTTTGAAAGATTGTTTATACAGGATAAATGATTCTCAATAGGAGGGATGTATAGAACTTTATTAAAATCCCTTCTGAGAAATATATTCAAATACTGTTGCTTGTAATGGTCCACAAGAGAATTATTAGTTAATTTAGATTTATTAGTTAATTTAGAAGTTTGTTCAATCCTGATACCAAAATCAGACAAAGAATCACAAGAAAGGATAACTACAGATAAATATCCCTTATGAATACAGATGCAATAATCCTCAACAAAATACTAGCAAACTGGATTGAGCAACATATAAAAAAGATTATACACCATGGCCAAGTGGCCTTTATCTCAGAAATACAAGATTGATTCAACATACGAAAAGCAATCAACATAATATATCATATTAATAGGATAAGGACAAAAACCACATGATCATCCCAATAGATGCAGAAAAAGCATCTCACAAACTCCAATACCCTTTCAAAATAAAACATTTAACATACTAGGAACAAAAGGGAACATTATCAACCCGATAAACAGCATCTACGAAAATCTACAGCTAACATCAAACTAAATGGTAAAAATCTTTCCCCCTAAGACTAGGAACAAGACAAGTACCTCCATTTTTGCCACTTTTGGTCCTGGGGGTGCTATGCAGTGCAATTGGCCAAGAAAAAGACATACAACGCATCCATAATGGAAAGGAAGAGATTAAACTCTATTTGCAGATTAACATGATCTTATACAGTAAATCCTCACTTAAATGTTGAGGATAGCTTCCTGGAAACTGAAACTTTAAGTGAAATGACATGTAACGAAACCAATTTTATCACAGGCTAATTTATATAAACAAGACTTCATTTCCTATGGCATATTTCTGGTCACAAAAACATCATCATATTCTAAATAAAAGTCGGGCGCAGTGACTCACGCCTGTAATCCCAGCACTTTGAGAGGCCAAGGCAGGCAGATCACCTGAGGTCAGGAGTTTGAGACCAGCCTGGTCAACATGGTGAAACCCCATCTCTACTAAAAATACAAAAATTAGCTGGGCATGGTGGCCAGTGCCTGTAATCCCAGCTACTCAGGAGGCTGAGGCAGGAGAATCGCTTGAACTCAGGAGGCGGAGGTTGCAGCAAGCTGAGATCACATCACTGCACTCCAGCCTGCACGAGACAGAAAGACCCTGTCTCAAAAAAAAAAAAAAAATCTAAATAAAGACTCAAAACACTTCTACTATTCAACACTGAAATAAAGTAAGCTATATATACATTTAAGAAAGATTTTTTTTTTTTTTTTTTTGAGACGGAGTCTTTCTCTGTCCCCAAGGCTGGAGTGCAGTGGCACGATCTCGGCTCACCGCAACCTCCACCTCCTGGGTTCACGCCATTCTCCTGCCTCAGCCTCCCGAGTAGCTGGGACTACAGGCGCCCGCCAACACGCCCGGCTAATTTTTTGTATTTTTAGTAGAGATGGGGTTCCACCGTGTTAGCCAGGATGGTCTCGATCTCCTGACCTCGTGATCCTCCCGCCTCGGCCTCCCAAAGTGCTGGGATTACAGGCTTGAGCCACCGCGCCCGGCTAAGAAAGATTTTTTAAAACACAATTTTTGGTGAATCAGTGATGGTGGTTGTAGTGGTCGTGGGTTAAATCAAGGAACAAATGTTTGCAAAGCAAATACTGTGGTGCTCCTACCACCACCACACAGTTCAAAAACAACAAATATGGAGGGATCACTAAGTGCCTTCATACTGCATCATTTATTGTTGTGTATTTGCATGATTATTATATACTTTATGGGTTTTTATTTTACAATAATCTGTATTCATTCATTCATTCATTCATTCATTTTCCAACCTGCTTATTCCAGTTCTGGGTCATGGGTGGCCAGAGCCTATCTTGACATCTCAGGGTGCAAGGCAGGAACCAACCCTGGACAGGACACCATTCCATCACAGGGCACACTCATACACACACCCCTACACTCATACTGAGACAACTGATACACACCAATGAACCTAATGTGTACATCTTTAGAATGTGGGAAGAAACCACAGAGTACCCAGAGAAAACCCCATGCAGACATGGGGAGAACATACAAATCCCATACGGACAGTGGCCCCAGCCAGGAATTGCTTTTTTTTCTCTTCCTCATCCATATTATAACAAAACAACACTGAACAAAACAATGATATGAGGGTCTGTTTTATGTATTTTAAAAATTCTAAGGAATCCACAAAAAGCTACTAGAAATAATGAATGAGAGCCCGGCATGGCTGTAGGACACAATATCTATATACACAAATTGTATTTCTATACACCAGCAATAAACAGTCTGAAAATGAATTAAATAATTCCATTTGCAATAGCATAGAAAAATATGTTACTCAGGAATACACTGAAAAGAATTTCAAGACATATAAACTATACATAACACAGTGTCGAAAGAAATTAAAGATGACTTAAATAAACAATTGGAAAGACTCCTGTTCATGAATTGAAAGACATTAAGACAGTTAACACTCCTCAAATTGATCTAAAATACAAATACTATCAAAATCCTAGCTGTCTTTTAGCAAAAATTGACATGCCAATTGCAAAATTCATATGGAAATATAAGGGACCCAAAAAATCAAGAAAAACTTGAAAAAGTACAACAAAGGTTGGAGGACTCGAACCTCCCTATACCAAAATTTCCTAAAAAGATACAGTAATCAAGACAGTAGAGTAGTTACACAAGGACAAACAGGTAGATTAGTGGAATACAACTGATAACCCAAAAATAACCCATTACATTTATGGTCAACTGACTTTGACAAGGGTGCCAAGGCAACTCAATAAGAAAAAAACAGTCTTTTAAACAAACTGGATATCCAACTGCAAAACAAATGACGTTGGATTCTTCGACTTCATGTCATATATAAAAGTTAACTCATAATGGCCAAAAGAGTCAAAGTTAAGAGCTTAAACTAGAAAACTCTTTTATCTTTCTTTCTTATCTTTTTGTTGTTGTTACTGTTGTTGAGACAAGGTCTCACTCTGTCGCCCATGCTGGAGTGGAGTGGTGCAAAAGCAGGCAGCCTCAGCTTCCTGGGCTCAAACAATCCTCCTGCCTCAGCCTCCCAAAGTGCTGAGATTGTAAGCATGAGTCACAGCACCCAGCCAGAAAACTCTTTAAGAAAAAAATAAGTGTAAATTTTCATGACTTTGGATTAGGCAATCGTTTCTTACATATAACACCAAAAGCAGAAACAACAAAAGAAAAAAAGATAAATTGGACTTCATTAAAATTAAAAACTTTCACCACAAATAAAGTGGAAAGATACCACACGGAATGAGAGAAAACACTTGCAAACCAATGATCTGATAAGAGACTTGTATTCAGAATACATTGAAAAACTTTTACAACAGTAAAAAACAATTTAAAATAGACAACAGATTTGAATAGACATTTCTCCAAAGAAGATACACAAATGGCCAATAGGCACATGAAAAAATACTCAACATCATTTAGTCATTATAAAAATGCAAACCAAAACCACAACGAGATACCACTTCATACCCCCTAGGATGGCTATAATCAAAAAGATGAGCAATAACAAGTGTTAACAAGAAGTGATGAAGATTAGAAGCCTCATACATTGCTGATGGGAATGTAAAATTCAGCCACTGTGAAAAACAATTTGGCAGTTCCTCAAAAAATTAAATACAGAGTTATCTTATGACCTAGCAATTCCACTCCTAGGAATTTTCACCCAAGAAACTAGAAAACCTGTGTCCACACAAAAACTTAACACACAAATGTTCACAGCAGCATTATTCATGATAGCCAAAAAGAAGAGACAGATAACCCAAATGTCTATCATGTCTATCAACTGATGAATGGATTTTTTTTTAAAAAAAGGTATATCCATATAACAGAATACTATTAGGCCATAAAACGAAATGAAGTGCAGTAGTCCTCCCTTATCTGCATTTTCCCTTTCCCTGGTTAGTTTCCTGCAGTCAACCACAGTTAAAAAGTAGGTGAGTACAGTACAATGAGATATTCTGAGAAAGACACCACATTCATTTAACTTTAGTATACTGTTACCACGATTCTATTTCATTGTTAAAGTTGTTAATTTCTTACTTTATCATAGTTATGTATAGATAGGAATAAACAGTATATACAGGGTTCCGTCCTATCTGCAGTTTCTAGGGCATATGCTAGGGGTCTTAGAGTCTCACCCCTCAAGAATAAGGGGGAAACTACTGTACCGATACATGTTACAACTCGGATGAATCTTGAAAACATATGCTAAGTGAAAGAAGCCAGTCACAAAAGGCCACATATTTTATGATTCTGTTTATATGAAATGCCTTGAATATGCAAGTTATGAATTCTGTAGAGACAGAAAGTAGATAAGTGGTTGTCAGGGGCTGGGGAAAAAGGGAAGAAGAGTGACTGCTAAGGGGTGTGGGGGGCTTTTTTGGGAGGGGGGGGGGAAGAAAATGTCCTGGAAATAGATTTAAAACTTTAAAAAAAAAGTCATTTCAACATACTTCTCTACTAGGTTGTAAACTCCATAAAAGAACATGTATGTCTTACTACCTAACTTTATCCCCAGAGCTGAGCAGAAAGCTAAAAACAACTAAATTTTCAATATTATTGTTGACTGATTAGAATGAATACCTTATGACAGGTTACTAATTCTAATTGATTTATTTAAAAAATGTTTCTATGCTTTGGACTTCACATTTATTTTATTTACACTATTTTCAGATGTCTACATTTATTAAATAACAAATAATGCTTTCAGGTAATTTATAAAAAGAAAACACTGTTTTGCAGGCTTGTCTCCCCTTACTAGACCCTGGAAAACTGATAAATGCCTTTCATCTTTATATTCCCATTACCTACATCATTAATGCTTGCTGCATTGTCTGAATAGTGGCCAGATTATTTTTAGAACAGAAACATTTAAATTAATTTTCAAATTAAAATAAAGGACACCTTTCAATAAGAACTACAGGATCACCAAAATGCTAATTTTGGATTCCTCGGTATCACTTTAGTGGCTCCTTATTTTTGAAAAACCAAAATTAAGACAAAGAGTTTATACAAGGAAAGTTTAATTTTTCATGGTTCCTCAAGTCTCCTTCTATACTGCAGAATAAAGGGTTAATCATACAAGGTAACCCTATTCTGTGGCCTCAACCTTACTCATATAAAATGTTCATTAAACATCCTTTCAAAGATCTGAGATGAATTTAGCAGTACTTTTCCATTTATAGCTTTTGGGGAATGCTTATGAATTGCTAAAAATAATGCTCATCAATTTTAACAAACCTTTGTAGTTTAGAAAAAGGTAATTTATGCCCTGCAGTCCTTGCCAACATGTTTCCAAGATAAAAATGTGAAAAATAATTGTGTGTAATATCATCTTTATCAAACTAAAATTTTAATTCAAAATAACTCAGTACATTTAAATCTTTTCTTTAAAATAAAAACTTCTGGCTCAATGCACAGTAAGAAGAGTTGCCTACATTTGGTAATCACAAACTGTCATCTGCCATAGCTAAAAATAGTGTCAGCCTGCATTGTGCATGCCTTACATGAAGAAGTCATCCCATTACATTTTGCCTCAAATCAAATTCTTACGTTCTTCTTTGAATAGCCCGAAGTCAGGTTTCAATTTTAAAAAGCTTTTGTCTGGGAAGGCGGGGCAGCAGGGAGTTGAACTGGCTGTTCCTAAAAATACTAGGACAGGGAACGGCTGGCAGAAAAAATACCTACTTTTGAAGCAAAAGCAAATATTAAGTTCTCTTTAATAACGCCGGGTGAGGAATGAGAATGGCAGTTAAATAGGAACTAAACAAATAAATATATAAATATTAGAATGGTATTAAAATTTCAGTTTTTCACAACCATAATGTTTACAATAATAAGTAATTATATATTTATTAAGAATCACAATCCTTAATCAAATTCTTCCCAAATGCCAGGAAAAGTAATTAGAATTCAGAATTGAACACTTAGTACTACGTAATAGTAAGCTTTTGTCTCAACATAGTAAGCATTCACCTGTCAAAAAACTGACAGGTGAAGGTCCACATAAAGGATCTGTGCAGAGTTTAGCTCTCTTCACAAAGACATTAAGAGGAGCTTCAGTCCTATTTCTTTTGAGTCCTATTTCTTCCTTCAGGTTAGTATCAATATGATCTGAGAAGATAATGTAATCTCTGTTTCCCTGTGTGTAAAATTAGAAAAATAATACCCACCTAAGAAATTATTTGAAGCTGAACTGAAATTTCACATATGGAAATGCTTGATAAACTGAACACACTAGTAGTAAAGCTCAAGAGAAGGTCAAGAAAGGCAATCAAATATTAGATGTAATGCTTAGCTAAACCCTGATTTTTTAAAAAAGGTGAATTCAACTTCCTCTGAAGGTATATCTAAAAAGGTTTCAATTAGTAAGTCTCAGGCTGCCGGGTACCTGTTACTGCTACAAAAGTGTCTCAACCAAATACCTGGCAAATCAGCATCTCTCTTGGCTATCTCCTCTTCCTTTAACTAGAGTTTTTTAAAAGATACATGCAAAATTTCAGGTCCTTGTCTCTTCCACTAAATCTTTCCTGTCTTACTTTGATAACGTTACAGTGCTTTGGCGAATTTGAACCACTACACCTAAGAAAATAACACTTTACATGACAAACAAATAGCATAATAAACAAACAGCAGAATTTCTATACTTCCCCTTTCTACAATAATTTTGTAATCTCCCAGTCTGAGCAAGGCACTGTGCTGAGTACATTGTATACATTACCTCGAATCACAACAACTCTAAAAAGTATTATCTGCATTACATATGTGATGCAAATGTATTTGTACATTTGTAATGTAAACATAGTTAAATAAATTGTGTAGGGTTACAAACTGAAATTCAAGTCTGACCATGAAGGTCTCACTCTATTATACCTTTTTGTATTTAAAGGACTATATTAATACTCAAGTTTGCTTTTTATGCTACTTGAGAATACCATATGCTGTTTCTACCTTAGTTTAAATAATTGAGACAGGAGACACAATTTACTAACACTACGAGTACAGTTATAGGTGAGACCAATAAATTTCATTAAAAGATTCAATACTAGGAATAAACCATGTTTTGTTTAAATTGTTTTCTAGAAGCAATCTAAATTCTCACCTTAAAAATAATAAATTTATACTATAAATAACAATCTATGTAATTACATATACATAAAAACTATAAAAATAGATAAAAAAGACATTGGTGAGTTTAAGAATGATATAAAAATTTTTAAATAAGCAATAAACTTGACAAAGACAGCATATAAAGCAATGAAAATACCATTTCTAGAAAATCTCCAGCAAATAGAAGCCAAACATAAAGATGTGAAGTTAAGTCAATGTTTACTATTCATTTTATAAAAAAAACAATCCTACACCCAGGATAGAACCTTATTATTATTACTGAGAACAAATGGGCTTTACAATTAAAATCGTTTTAAACACCAAGTGTGTTTTCACACACATACTCCTTTCCCCACATAACATGAACTAAAAGATGGTTTGTGATTTAAAAAATATGCATTTCTAGCTCTCTAGTAACTGACACTATTTGAGGAGTACAAGATTCTCTTATCCAAGTTTAGTATTGTTAAATGAGTCCCTGCAGTTATGAAGTTGCATAGGAAAGAAAATTTTCATAAATAAGAAAACATCCACCAAGTAATCTTCAAAATTAATCCAAGCTCATAAATATCCCTTACTGTTTAAATTCACCATCCAGCCTCACTCATTACCTAAATGTCTTGTCAGATAAAAGCACCGAAATCAACAGTGCAAAATTGCAAATCTTCCTATTAACATGAAATTCCACAAAGTTAATGTTGTGAGTGATGCTGGAAAACTGCTCCAAAAAACACTGACAGTCCAACAGGCACTTCAAAACAGAGCCTCTCACTTCAAAAGATTAGGAAGAGCCCCCAGGAAAGTACATTTTTAAACCACTAATCATTTTTTGTAAATGGACATTATATATGATCCACTGTGAAATTCAACCATAAAGTGAAAGAAGCCATTTTGTGCTAGTATACAATTTTGTGGCAAAAATTACATTCCCCTAAATCCCAAAAACCTGATTCATCCTCTATTTATCCTAAAACCTTATGCACAGCTGTGATTATAAACTAAATTATGTTAAGAATGAACTAAATTCATTTTCATAGTTATTGGTTTTTATGCGCCAAGATAAAGTCAATCAAATCTTATTATTATATTATTTTTTTAAGACAGGGTCTCCCTCTGTCACCCAGGCTGGAGCAGAGTGGCATCAT
This sequence comes from Hylobates moloch, assembly GCF_009828535.3. Taxonomy (NCBI): domain Eukaryota; kingdom Metazoa; phylum Chordata; class Mammalia; order Primates; family Hylobatidae; genus Hylobates; species Hylobates moloch. The sequence goes on along the minus strand of NW_026652290.1, from coordinate 69,892,010 downwards.
CATAGCTCACTGCAGCCTCGACCTCCTGGGCTCAAGCAATCCTGCCACCTCAGCCTCCCGAGTAGCTGGGACCATAGGCGTGCACCACCACACCAAGCTAATTTTTTAAAATTTTGTAGAGACAGGGCCTCCCTATGTTGCCCAGACTGGTCTCGAACTCCTGGGCTCAAGTAGTCCTCCCACCATGGCCTCCCAAAGTGCTGGGATTACAGGCATGAGCTACAAGGCCCAGCCAGTGGTCTTTTTTTCCTATATTTCAAGTAGAAAATGCTTCAACATGTTGCAGGAACATAAAAACTACCTATGGCTGTTTGCTGTCTTCTAAGGATAATACAAATTTCTCTAAGAGAAAAGTGAAGTTCAATAACACCACATATGCTTCATTTATAATTAAATTCACCAGTTTACTTCATTAGTTCAAGTAGTTTTCAATATTTCCCTTAATCCTACACTCTATTCCCAGCTTGACTAGGAGAAAACAAGCAAAAAAGGGCAGAAAACGGTTCTAATTCCTCACTCCTAGTTTTCCTAAACCATGATAATTTTCTCTTTACAGAATAATCCTACCTTTAATTTCATTTTCTCTAAGGTAAAGCTAAATATCTTCTCTTTAAGTATATTGGATATACATGACTCTCCCTATCTGCACTCACTTTAACGATTTTCAATTGTAAAGAATGTTAAAATGAGAACTTCTCCTATGACGTCTATATTTCTGATACATTTTGATAAGCATGTAGTTATTAAGTTACTAGAATTGATCAAGATCTACATAAATAGAAACCTAAAATTAGAAAATAAACTTGTTCAATGTATAATTTACTATAGTTTAAATTTCCCTTCTTGTTGGGCCATCTAAAGCTTAAAATAAGTAGGCACCAAGTCTTAGAAACAGGAAGTTACTGCTCAAAATCCTATTTTCTACTAACAAAAACTAAATGGAAAACATACTGTCCCGTAACTCTAGAAACCTGAAGCTTTACTGGAGTTGGGGGAGGGGAAGAGCTCAAAGCAAATTACTAGTTCAAAACACAGAATGAACTTCACTAGTAAGTAAATCAGTTATAGTTCTTCTTCCATAACCTTATATAACTGTTGTATACACAATATAAATGTTCACTGAATCAATCAACAGTACAAATAATCATTAATATTTGATAATTTGGTAATTTTTCAGTTTTTAAATTGCTTTGAGCTTCGTAAGTAAATGTTATATAGAATATGGTAGTGATATAGTATTTGAAGAAAGACAACACAAAATATTTTAGTGTCTATAATACGTCAAATGCCTAAGGGGCAGCTGAATCAAACAAACTTGAAAGCCATGAAGCAGATTTTAAAAAAATACACACACAGTAATATAAGTCAGCTTTATTCATGACAGAGCAGAGAAATAAGTATAAATGTGGTGTCGGATCACTGCTCCAAGGATGCAAAGAAAAGTATTGCCTAAATTAAACATCATCCCTTATTCCAAATTCTAGCAAGAGATGAGACCAAGTGAATACAGTCAGCCCTCTACAACTGCGGGTTCCACATCTGTGGATTCAACTAACTGTGGATGGAAAAATGTAGCTAGACCTATGATGACTGCATCTGTAACTAAGCAAGTACGGACTTTTTTCTTGTCATTATTTCCTGAACAATGTAACAACTACCTACATTGTAAAAAGTAACTCAGAGATGATCCCAACAAGATGTGCGTAGGTTTTATGAAAATACTGCACCATTTTATATAAGGGACGTGGGCATCTGTGGATTTTGGTATCCATGGTGTAGGGGGACGTGGGGTGGAGGGCTGGAAATAATCTCCTGCAGATACTGAGATGGCTGCAAATAAAAAGGGAACTTAGGGGACACCCAGAGAACAAATTTAAGAATTCTATTCTCTGCCTACATATTCTGCCTACATCCAACCATGTAATCCAGTCCTTAAAGATGAAAAGAAATTATTCTCCTGGCCCAGGGAATTCTCACTAGGTTTAACCTTTTGACAATACCTGTACTAAATGACTAACCACACCTACCTTCTTCCATGATTAGTGTGACAGACAACTGCCTGCCTTTATTGCAGTGAGGACAATACGAAAGAAGTATACGACATTCAATAACATGGCACAACTAGACTATGCACAAATAAAATATCAAAACATGAGCCATTTTAGCTTATATACTTTTCAATCTTTGGTTATTCAAGTGCAAACATAAATTATAAAATAAAAACAAAGGCTTCATGCCACCATGGACCTGTGGCATGGTCCTGTGTGGGCCTGACAAATATGTGAATCTCCCGTTTTCTTGGTTTCCTTGTCAGTAAAACAGGAAGTTGGAATAAATGATTAATAGAATGCCTTATCTAAAGGAATACTCTAAAAATTCTGAATCTACAGAAGTTCCTTAAGTTGCTGAATTGTTCCTTTGAGAAGGGGAAAAGTGGAGGAATCCTTTTTCTAATTGCTCCCACTTGAAATCATATTTTAAAATTTTCCAAAAATTTATGTGGGTTTAAGGCCAGAAGTAAACCTGGCTGAACAATGGATTTCTCAGCCTTTTCCTTCATTGAGAAGCTGCACCAAGTCAATCAGAAGACCCAGTGATGAAGCGATCACTGTTTTCGGCCTTCAAAAAAATTTGGAGGCTGGAAAAAGAGCCAAGATATTTATGTATAAATAATTGTAATAGAAAGTACAAAATGAAACCCCTTATGCCCTTCCCTTAAGGGGGAAAAAAAAGTACAAAATGAAAACCGAGAGATGGGAGTAAGGAACACTGAACTACCTCCCCAGGGACGCTTAGGGAACACTTCAAGGAGAACCGGGCGTTTGATAAGGACTACTTGAGCAAAATGAAATGGGAAGAAAGGGCCTTCAAGGTGGAGAGAAAAACACAAGCAAAGGCAAAGAACAGGCACGTTTAGAAAACAAGTCCTTCAATGTGGCTAGAGACAGGGAGTAATGAGAGATTAAATTATAAAGGTTGGGGCTAGGCCATGGAATGCCTTTTAAACATCCAGGATAGACAGTAGAAACTTCACTTGAAAAGTAAGTAAAGGAAAATCCCTTAAGTGCCATGATGAGAGTTGCACTTTGGAAGAGTAATTTTAATATGGCTGTGACACACATAATTTAGTGGAAAGATCAGTTAGGGGCCCTGGTGAGGATGAGGAGTACACAGACTTGGGTAAATAAAATAAAGGCTATTTCCACCATTGCTCCCATTGCTTACACACTCTTACAATACAAAGCTGGTTCTTATCAAGTAATTTAATGAGTTAACACTGACAAAATAGCTATCTTAGAGTAAAAACTATAAGAAAGGAATACATACTATTTAACCTTAGCCACAGATCCATGATAGACACTCACATTCACTGATGAAAATAACAATTTGTACAATCTTTCTGGAGAGCAGTTTTGTAAAATGCACCCAAAGCCTAAATAACATAACCCAGAAATTTGGAAATAATCACGAATAGAAACAAAGACTTATGTTCAGTTATAATTATTTTAGCATTGTTTTTACAGGTTGAGTATTCCTGTAATATGTGGGACTAGAATATGTTGGAATATTTGGAAATATTTTGGAATACTTGCATATACGTAATGAGGTATGATGGGAGTGAGGCCCAAGTCTAAACATGAAATTAATTCGGTTTCATCTACATGTTATACTCATAGCCTGAAAGTAATTTTATGCAATATTTTGTATAATTCCGTGCATGAAACAAAGATTGTGTTAAGTATTTATGTGTGGAATTTTCTACTTGTGGCATCACATCAGTGCTCAAAACGTTTCAGACTTTGGAGCATTTTGGCTTTTACATTTTCAGATTAGGGATGTTCAACCTGTACTTGCAAAACTTTAGCAATAACCTGATTTAACTAGATGGAATTAAAATATTGTAGTCATTAAAATAACGTACAGTATTTAAAAAATAAAAAGATATTTCCCCACTTAACAGGGGACAAAGACTACAGAATAAAATATACCACATAACCCTCCCAACACACATTACCCTGTTAAAAAGATGCCCCAAAACCATTCTCTATGCGATGTGACTTTTACTCTTCTACTTACCTTCTAAATTCTCTATAACACATACCTATGTAGTACTGCACTACTAACCCAAGATCTGGAAGATGTATCCAATGAATGCCTAAATATTTGGTTTTAACAAAGTTTAGAACTGAAAGGAGAGTCCTTCCAATCAGTAGGCCCCATAATTAATTAATGCCAAAGTTCCCTTGTTGGGCATTTTTTGGCCTTCCCAAGTAAGGCATTTCAAACACCAAGACCCCTGCTACTCTCCACCAAAATGTCAGTATGAGCTTTATTCAAGGCTTTCGAAAAATGTAAAGTAGCTTATCACAAGTAAAGATCAGAGAGCCCTAAAAGAATCTCTACGCGGAAGTATGCTGCAGAAATGGTCCAAAACTAGTGTGTTCGAGATATAATTATATTGAGTTTTAATGCTAGAAACATTTCTTTCCCTATCCTACAGAAACTTCTCTCAAAGATTACCTCTGGCACATTAACTGATAAATCCAGGGTACTGTAACCATAAAGAACAGTGTTGCACCTACTTTTAAAATTTAACAAGATTCACATCCATTTCTCACTCATATTAACTAGCTTCTCTAAGTATTTAATTGCCCATTCCTTCTTGAAAATTCTTTCCCCCCTTAGGATCCGTTACACTATCCTCCTTCTTTTACTGCTCTAGAACCTCCTCATCTTCCCTAATGCTGCACACCTCCATAACGTAGGTTTTAGGCTTTCCTTTCTTAATAGTCAGTTCTTTCAGTGCAAATCGCCTCACATATTCACCTGCCTCACTCTGCATTTGACTCCCAATTCTTTATCATTAAACCTGTCATTTATCTGAGCTTCCGGGATGTTCTATCATCACTTCAAATTCAAAGCGCCTGAAACTCAACTTGGCATCTTTTCTATTTTAGCTATTTCTACTAATACTAAAGGACTGTCATTGCCAATATTTCACTCTAATTCAAACTTCATGTTGCCCCTTGAGTCTTTACACCTCATCCTTGTCCTGCAAATCTATACCAAATGCCAAGTATTCCTTCCTTGAATTTCTCAAATCTGCCACTTCTTCTTCCTTCCTATTTCAGGGCAAATTCAAGCCTATCTGCTTTAAATCTGGGCACAACTACAGTCATCCTAACTGGTGTGGCTATAGGTTATTCTCCCCCAGTTGATCTTATGCAGCACCCTAAACCAGTCTTTCAAAACTGCTATCATTTACCGTTCCCTACTTTAAAACTTCCAAAGTCTTTTTATTTATTTTACGATCAAATCCAAAACTCATTGTCTTCTGCGGTCTGGCCCAGGGTATCTTTTCCATAAAACCAGAGAACCTCTCAACTGGAACCCTGGACCGCATGCAAATGGGAAAATTAAAACCAAAAAGGTAAGTTTCTTATTCTAGCCAAAATCAAAATATACCAGAACCAAGGCTTAAACCCTAGATCACTGTTTCCCAAATTTGCCCAACAATATGAATTACACCAGGATGCTTAATATGCAGATTGCCAGGCCCTATAAACTGATTTGGTAAGTCAGGACCCAAGGAATCTGCATTTTTAAGAAGCACTAGATGATTCTCATCTACAGAGAAGTATGAGGAAACCTAATCTAGATCATCTAAATTTTCTACATTCTTTGACCACACCAATCTTATCTTTCAACTCCTGTCCTAAATATTCTGTTCTACCCAGAAAGTTATTTACTGTCTCAACTATAGCTTTTTAGTGGTTATATCATTCTCCTACCCCATCCAAATCCCTAGGCCTACCCATTCCTTCCTAAGCTCCTAAAAATCTTTTGACTACCTTAACCAAAATTTTCCATATAACCCCAATAATCAAATACTAGGTAAATGTCATTTGTCATAAGTATCCTACTAAACAGAAAATATGAAGAATATATAAAAGAATGCAAATCATTAATAATGCTTTCAGCCTGAAAGATCAAATATCTTAAATACTAGTTAATCAGCAAACACACAGACACACACACACCACCTTTTAAAGAACACTGAAATCAGAACATCTCTCAAATCTGTCACTATGCTATACTGGTGGTCAGGGGGAGAATGCAGTAGGAAAATGCTTAAGTATATTTTTAAAATTTACCTAGACCCTAGATTAGGCTCCTTCTCTGCTGTCAAACTTTTTTTTTTTTTAAATGAGGAAAAACTCATTCCATGACAGCTTCCAGCTTCTCAGTGATTTCCAATTTAAACCTTACTCTGTAATATTAAAATTGGCTGCTGATAGAGAAAATACTAAAATATAATTTAACCACTGAATCAGAAAAACAGGCAAAGTTAATCTTACCGACCAAAACAGCCAGACAAGTACTAAAAAATATTAGGCCATTCCACTTACAAAGTGAGGTTCCCCGGAGATATTCAGGGGTAAATTCAATTTTACATTTGGGTGCCTGAAAATAATCAAACAAATCTCTGGAAAAAATATGAACTACATTGGATCTTAATTTCTCCTGTCTCATAATACCCTTAAATTACTTCAACAAATAAAGAACTGAAGATGTTATTTAATGATCTAAGACTTAAGTTATTAATAAAGAACCTTAATAGTTGCAGAATGAGCCCTGATATGACTTTTCACCTACTTTTAAGGTCTGTATTTATTGTATTATTATCATTTGTATTATTTCACTTAGCAAAAGCTACCATATATCAATTCAATCAATCTGTAACACTAACGGCTAACAGGATGAAGAAATAAAAATCCTTCTCTTTAAATTCACATGTAAAGAAATCCTAAAGGCAAAACCCAAAGCTGTATTGTTTTCTATTATTTTTTAAGTTGCAACCATAAAATCTTACCAATGTCTCAATATGGTCTCAATCTTAAATTCACCTTTTCCCCATGTCTTTATTGAACAAATTTTTAAAAGGATATTGTAAAAGTTACTGTAATTAGCTCTACATACTGCTTTTTAGAAATATTGTTGTCAATCCTGCTTGAAGGAAATAATGTTTTTTAATTATAAAACTTGAATGTAGCCAGGAAAAAAACTGCTTATGTAGAATATGTCTATTTGGGCTACTTAAAAATAGCTCTAATAATTTAAAGGTAATTTATTATAAGTGGTCAGATATACAGCCTACCACCTTCTTTTAAAGAAAAAAAGGTAGATTTAACCATCTACATAATAAAATATTCTTTAAATATTCTAGTCAACATTTTACAATTTACAGGCTTAAATTCTTACACAATGATCCACTGAGATTTGAAAGGATCTGGGCTTTCAAGGGGGAGGAAAAGGGATCAAAATCACTGATTGGTTATTGCAAGGACAAAGGTTAGTGACTTAAATATAGACATGCATTTAAAATTACTGTGTAATTATACTGTGTAATTTGAATGATTTCACGATGCATATAATCTGATTAAAAGAAAGTGGGTAATAATTTTAAAGGTTCAAATCAGATTTTCAAAGAAGAAAAGAGGCTTACTGCAAACACAGTATCTTGCTACCTACAAACCTTTGCACAGAATTTCAACTACACCAAGTAAGGTTTTTTAAAATAGTCACAGAAAATATGTCACTATGAAATACAAAAACAGCAATGTGTATTTACCACATCTAAGTGACAAACAAATGAAATCTGTTAGACCTATATTGTTTACAATGTGCAAGATTAGAGAACAGAACCTAAACGGCAGGACTGAAAAGACTAAACCGAATGCCAGTGAAACAGAACAGCATGACATTTTCTGGTATACAACCAAATGTAAAAACACGTGAGATAGCCGTTTTAATCCTTTAGCCTTCAACTCTTCAGAGGTTTCACTTTCAATCCAAAATATCTAAATTCCAAAGCTTATTCATAGAAATATATTAGTGGTCACATATAAAAACTGAATAAGAAATTAAAAAGCAGATATACCCTTGTCCTTCCAATTTTTCTTCTGACCATCCATCTCTTGTCACGATCTGCTTTGCAGCTCCAATTATTAATTATGCATACCAACAGAAAAGCTGTAACTGCACAAACCTACTCCGTGAGACATGAAATACCCGTTTCCTCAACCGAAGTCTGCAGTCTCCTCTGCTGCACAACTGCAGCAGGACTGAAGTCACCTGACGTCTTCTGGGTGTGGAACAGTCTGACGCAGTGCAATCTGTAACTAGGCTACTAATACTCCAGCATTAATGCTTTCCTTCTATCTGTTGATTGTTTTAGGCATTTGCCTTGTTGCTCATACCAAATGGAGCTGCATTTGTAGGGAGAGGGTAGGCTACCAAAAGAAAGGAAATAAGGGTTGTTCTTAGAACTAATCACTGAATGTATTTGAAATGCACTTAAAGCCATATGCATTTTTTTTTCTTTCTTTTTTTAACAGATGGTCAAATTGCGCTACTGGTTTTCAGTTTCATCTAAAACTCTAAAATTAATGGTCACCTGATTAGATAAAAATGGACTGATCAAATAGTAATAGGCTAAATTTCAAGCTTGTGAAATGATGAGTCTCCTTAATTGCTCCTAAGTTTATTGAGACGTAAAGCATTCAGCATTTTGCACCTTATGAAGGGATAAGCAGAAAATAAAAGTCTAATTATTAATGTTTATTGAACATATTATTTGAACAGAAAACTTTAGCAACTTAATCTTCCTAATATCTTTTTTCCTCTTTCACAATTATGGAAATCCAGAGACTTACAAACATACACTTACTCTTAATCATCACCTGCTCCAACTCAATCTTTGAATATTTATTAGACACCTCTACAGACACTATTAATAGATTCTTAGCTTGGGGAGATATATTCATGGGCTAATGATATAATCTGCCATGGGAAAATGACATAAAAGCAAACTATAATTTTATTTTATTTTTTTCTGACACAGGGTCTCGCTCTGTCACCAAAGCTGGAGTGCAGTGGTACAATCATGGGTCACATGGCAACCTCAACCTCCCAGGCTCAAGCAATCCTCCCATCTCAGTCACCACAGGCATGTGCCGCCATGCCCAGTTAACTTATTTTTACACATTTTTTTTTAGAGACGAGGTCTCCCTGTGTTGTCCAAGCTGGTCACAAACTCCTGGGCTCAAGCAATTCTCCCACCTCAGCCTCCTAAAGTGCTGGGATTACAGGTATGAGCCACCACACCTGGCCTAAAATTTTATTGAAAAATATAAAAACAAATCTATGTACAGCATTTTTAAAATTTGTGTTCAACTTTATAAAACTGATTTTCATTCCAATGCAGTATCTCTACTTATGTTCTACAATCAATTTACCTGATACTTATATCTGCCTAAGCAGAAAAGGCAGTAAAGGCAGTAACAAATCAGCTAAAATATTTTAAAATGCAATTTGCAAAAATACTATAAGATATGTAGCCTATGTACAAAAATACATACTTAAGACTGTATAGCTAAAATGAAATAGAGATATTTTCTGGAACCTGCTATCTGTGGGCTGCAAAATCCTTAATATCAGAAGTGGCTTGCTATTAATATATACCCCTATTATGTACCCACAAAAACTAAAAACAAAACATTTAAGAGTTAAACACAGAAAGAACTAAAATTAGGAAAATGAGAGAGGAAAAAGGAAGTGGCCTGAATATCAATGACACATTTATTTCCCTATCTGCCTCTCCAACTCCAAACATAAATAAAGAAAAGTAATTTTTAAAAGAGCCCAGTATTCCAGCTCCAGTTAGTATTTAACTTTAAACTTTCTTCACTGAGCCCTTGCATAATGTGATATTTGAGAACCCAGTCATCAAGTCATATCATGGCCTGAAAATGTCTGGCCTCTCTACGCAACATTCAGAATCTCAAACTATTTAGTAAATACAAAATACTGACTTTCTAATAACAAGTCCCTTAAAACTGAAAGCCAATAAATAACAAGCATTAGAATAAAATACTCGACTATAGTACTCAAACACTATTTTCAAGTCAGAGATTACTTCACTAGTAGAAGAAAAAAAGATTTACTGTGATCAAGTTGCTCGGCACTTAAGACTACTGGTATCTTCTAAGGTACTTGATTTGGCTTAACAATTAAAGAAAAAAGTCTGAGAGGGGCAAGAATGTGTAATAAAACATATTCACTCATCTAAACATTAAACATACTTAATAGCACCCCTGGCAGATTAAAAAGTCAAAATAGGAGCCCTGAAGTTTAGCAAACATTTCAGCCTACATAGTGACATCTACTTTAATTTTTATGGTCTTTGTAAGCGTACAAGGAAAACTAGCTTGTGGAAATCAACTGACATTTTGCCCAGTTCTTTCTCATAAAGTTTTTCAACTAGACTTGTTTTAAGTTTGGCAAGTTAAGCAAAAAAGTGCTTAAATCTGAAAAACTGATATGACACAAATTTGTTAAAGATGTAAAGCGAGATGGGTTATGTTTATTGTGAAAATCATATAATCTCTACTAAAAATAGAAGGCTTTAGGACATTGCCTGACAAAAAGTAGGCACTATGTAAGTGCTATTTACTTATCAGTATGCTAAAAATAACAATCAAACTAAGAGGCAACAAGACAAGTAAGGCACATCTAAGAAAGCTCATATATTAAGTCATTCAATTCTAGGCAATAACCCAATCTTTCTAAACAGAATTGCCCCCTCTCATACACAAACTATTGTCCTTGCTGTATAGTTCTATTATTTTCCAGCTGCGAAAAATGTACATATGCATAGTTTATAGGTCCTATGCCACACTGAACCCCAACTTAACAAGTCAAATAAAGAAAGGACATAAATCTGTTAAAAACTTATCTTCATTTGTTTTCCTTCAACTATGTAACTTTTAAAAAAATTAAAAATTCTTTCAAGGACAATTTTCAAGTAGAGCACATATGTCTCAACTTGCAGAATGGCATTTTGACTACTTGAGACAGGAACTTCTTTTCCCTTAAAAGCAAAGGCTCACAAAGGAGAGGCCACAGAAAACTCCTTTATTTATACTGCAAGCCAATAAAAGTGTTGTATGAATTCTAAGCCCTATTTCATATTGTGTGTTTGTGGAGGGGAGAAGAGGGGGAAAGTATTCTTTTCCTGAACTAAAAATCAGCTTCACACAGAACTTTTGAAATAAACTGTTCAAAGTTCGTATTTGGCAATTTCCCACTCCTCAATGTCCATGTCTCCAGTATCCCCTTCTCCCAAGCATGACAAAAAAAATCAAAGATGAAAACTTCCCCAAGTACATATCCATAATGTCTTTCCAAAGGGTAATATGCTCTAAAATTACCTACACGGTTTCTTTTCTCACATCTCAAACCAAACTCTCATTTCCTTCATGCATTTACCTCTTAAGTAGGAAAATAATATGCATAAATCAATTCCTACTAAACAAGAAACTCTTTTATGACCTCAGAAACTGTATTTTTTTTGGTGGGTTTTTTTGGGTGGTATCTAATTGTCAAGATTTCAGACAGTAGAAAGTTATATTTTAGATTTTAGAACAGGCAGCACTATGCAAGGTGTTAAGTCCACCCCAGGCAGCTCTTATTCTAAGACATTCTTCCTTTTCCATTTCTTTCTTTCCTCTACTTCTGCACCCAGGAAAAACTCAGGTTTTTGTTTTGCTTTGTTTTCTTTACAACATTTAGAGATGCAAGGGAAAGAGGGTGGGAAAGAAGCAATCATTTGGATTGAAAATGCTACTCTGAAAGTTAGAGACTGCTTATGTACACTGCTCTTGAAAGCTAAAATAATTTATACTTTCCAGCCACAGAAAATAGCCATGTTCTTTTAAAAAATAAGAAACAATTACAGCTACACAGTAGTTTTAAGTGTATTTCAAAATTTAACTATTCTGAGCTACACAAAGGTATGAAATTAACATGTTTCATTACTGAAAGGAGTTAATTTTTAAAACTCTACCATATGCTGTAATAGAATGCCCTCTATGGACTAAATTACAGCACTTCAACATTACTGAATTAAATCTTAAGAACTGGAAAAAGATTTTAGTCTAGAAAATGAATGACAGCACAAGTTAAAATAGCAAAACAACGAGCATTTTAAAGTCTATAAAAAATTTAACATAAGGTACCAAAAATGAATACTAAAATTCATAAACTGAAAGTGACATTATTTATGAAAACTAATATGCTAACTTCTTACATTATAATCTAAAACATACAAATATTCTTAAACACTCAAAGCATTTTAAAAAAATTTTTATATAAAAATATGAAACACTTCACAAAATCTATGTGTCATTCTTGTGCAGGGTCTATGCTAATCTTCTCTGTATAATTCCAATTTTAGTATGTGCTGCTGAAGCAAGCATTTTTTTTTTTTTTGAGACAGAGTCTCGCTCTGTTACCAGGCTGGAATGCAGTGGCACGATCTCGGCTCACTGCAACCTCCACCTCCCAGGTTCAAGTGACTCTCCTGCCTCAGCCTCCCGAGTGGCTGGGACTACAGGTGCGTGCCACCAAACCTAGCTAATTTTTGTATTTTTAGTAGAGACGAGGATTCACCATGTTGGCCAGGATGGTCTGGATCTCCTGACCTCGTGATCTGCCCGCCTTAGTCTCCCAAACTGCTGGGATTACAGACGTGAGCCACTGCACCTGGCCTCAAGCACGCATTTTTAAATTCTGAATTCAAAAATTAAATAGTCACTAGGCTCTAAACAGATCTTCTTAAACTTTAATGTCTTCATTTAAGTATCCAGGTTTAGGGGGAATCTTTAAGGTCATTTCATAATGTTTATAGTAGTATGATTAAAGCATTTGTTTGATTTGGCACAAGATGTCAACATTCAAAATTGTTTATAAAAATTTTAAACTCAACTGTTAGTGCAAAACTGATATTCACAGCTCTCTAAATTTCTCTGTCCAACTGAATTTATTCCACATAGTCAATTACAGATCATTCCACAGATTTGATTTTCCATCTACAACACTAGATGGCACCAACACCCGTAGTCTACAGTTGATTGCCCAATTTAGGGAAGGCAATCTGGCAAACAGTAACTTTCTGGCTTTTCCATAAGATTGCTGCCTGGCCCTAGGGAGCTAGATCAGAGTATGGGAATAGGAAAACAACTCTAACACCAAAAAAATATGTAGGGTAAGATAATCTCTAACGCGAATCCAAAATCAATTTTAAATAGATCAGAATTAAGTGTAAAATTAAAACTATAAGTAAATAAAAAATATATTTTCCTTTGTGAAAACTGAAACTGTCCACTGAAATGTAAACTAAAAATCTTTTAGAAAACTGAGGGAAAACTACAACACAAGAGTTTACATCCTTCATATGTAAAGAACTCTCATAAAATCAGAAAAAAAAAAATGAACACCTAAATTTAAAAATGGGCAAAGAGTATGAACAAGCAAATCGCAGAAGAAATACAAACTGCCAACATGTTCACATTCACTAATAATCAAAGATCAAAAAAGCAAGATACTACTTGCACCTATCAAACTGGTAAAGGGCTTTTAAAAAATACCTAGTACAGAATGTCTGGAAGAATATTTAAGGAACGAGTCACAGTAGATAACTCTAGGAAAGAGCACTAGGCAGCTGGACAACAGAGAGAGAGGAAGAAGTGTGACTGTCACTGTACTTTCTGAATTTTGTATAATGTAAAAATATTATCTATCAAAACATAAACAATATGAATTGTTGGTGAAGGTAGAGAAATGGGTGTTTTCTTCTTCTGATAAAAGGGTAAAAATTAGTACAACTTTTCTGGTGGCCAATTTTTATAAAAACCCTTATAAATGCTCACACCCGCTAACCTAGGTTTTTATTTCGAATTGATTTATGGAAAATAATTCAGGGATATGTAAGACATATTTAAATATAAAGAGGTTAATAGCATTATTTATCAGTAACAAAGGAACAATCTAAGGGTCCAACAATAACAAAGTGACTGGTTAAACTATATCCATACTAAGGAACACTAAGTACAAAAAATCAGCAGCAGAGTATTTAAAGAAATGGAAATGTTTGCATTATATAAGACATTGCTAAAGTTTTCAAAAGCTTATAAACAATTTCACAAAACACTATTACATTCTTAAAAATACACATATGTGGCCAGGTGCGCTGGCTCATGCCTTTAATCCCAGCACTTTGGGAGGCCAAGGTGGGCAGATCACTTAAGGTCAGGCATTCTGGACCAGCTTAGCCAACATGGTGAAACCCTGTCTCTACTAAAAATACAAAAATTAGCCAGGCACGGTGGCCCACACCTGTAATCCCAGCTACTCGGGAGGCTGAGGCACAAGAATCGCTTGAACCCAGGAGGCAGAGGTTGCAGTGAGTTGAGATCCCGCCACTGCTACTCCAGCCTGGGTGACAGAGCGAGACTCTGTCTCAAAAAAAAACAAAAACACGCTTGTAATCCCAGCACTTTGGGAGGCCGCGGCGGGTGGATCACGAGGTCAGGAGATCAAGACCACAGTGAAACCCCGTCTCTACTAAAAAAAAAATACAAAAAAATTAGCCGGGCATGGTGGCGGTCGCCTGTAGTCCCAGCTACTCAGAGAGGCTGAGGCAGGAGAATGGCGTGAACCCGGGAGGCGGAGCTTGCAGTGAGCCAAGATTGCGCCACTGCACTCCAGCCTGGGCGACAGAGCGAGACTCCGTCTCAAAAACAAAACAAAACAAAACAAATGTGCATTGAAAGTAGACCAGAATAATATATTCTAAAATATTAACATTGATTATGTCTGGGTAATATCATTATTAATTTTTTTCATCTCAATGCTTTTCTACACTTTTCAAATTTGTACAACGAGCGTGTATTGTATGTCAGACTGCTTCATAAACTGTTGCCCTAACTTCACTGATAGTTATCAAGTCCTTAGAAAAAATCCTTACTACTAAAATATTGAAGCTCAAGTAGATTAAAATATTTGCCAAGGGTCATACAGCTAAATCAGTGAAAGGGTCAGAATTAGAACTCAGGTCTGTAAAATGCCTAAAATTAAGTTCTTTTAACCACATTATATTTAGCAGGTATCTCTTTTTTATGGCACATATTTATTTTCAATCTGTATTGGGCCCACAGTAAGCACTAAATAAATCCTCACTAATTTAACAATGTCACTTTTTAAAAAGTAAATATAATCGTTTCCTTTATTAACAAGCGTCAGGTTCTAATTTAGCTACATTGTACATCTACTGATAGCCTTCCAGTTAAGATTAACTACTTATCATAATAAAGTCCAACTTACATCAAAATTTTCCGAATATATTCGCTCAATAAAAATATATTTTAAACAAAATATCAACTCTTATTATCTACAGTACTTCAGTAAAAAAACTCAAAGGCTATACTTTTTAAGAAAAATATTTTAAGTCATAAGAATATCAAAACAATTCTTATTCACGAACATATGTAAGTTCTTATTCATGAACATATATGTTTGCAAAGCATAATTTCGTATTATTTACCTAGACAAGCCCTTTTAAAGTGAGTGATCATGGTAATACTACTTGGTGAATCTTGGATATTACATAGTTTAATTATAATGAACAAATAATCAACGTATGGTCAGTTTACACTTCACTTACCAATAGTTTCAATTAGTTCAGCAAGACACAATCTATATTTCGATTACAAACTAAAAATATTCTCTGTGCATTAGTGACAAGCAACCAACAAACATATATTATCATTAAGTCAAGATCTCAGCAGTTTGGACAGGAGACATGAACACCTTTCTGTACCAACGGCCTACCAACATAAACAGATAGCAGTTGTCCAAAGTAGGGTTTTTCAGTCTCCACATACTAGCAACAGAATGTTACCCTAGTTCCAATATCCCTACATATGTGAGAAAATGTAGATGGCAACCAACTTTTTTGACATCTTAAGGTGTCAAGAAATGTCTTCCATTGCCTAATGGTTCAACACAACAGGTATATGATAAAAGCAGCAACACCTTGATTGCCTGCTAAAGTTAGACAATAACTGCTTATTCCAAAACCAGGTAATAACTGTGAACGGACAAAACCTGAGTTGGAATCGCAGTTCATTCTTGTGAAACTAGGTAACAACTAATATAAATAAGAAGTTAGCCCAATGTCTGAAACACGGCAGAAGCTCAAAAACATTGGGCTTATTACGTAATTTACCAGGTATCCTTGAGAAAGTTACTTAACATCCTTAGGCTTAGATTTTATCATCTATAAAATGGTTCCTTCTTTCAGATTATGGTGAAGACCTAAATGAAACAAATATGTGAGAGTGCTTGTTGGTCAGAAGATGTTCCATAAATAACAGTCTTCCCTTTCCAGATAAAATAAGAATTCAGCTTTTCTCAACACTTTAAAATTCTCAGTTAAAAACCTAAAATTGGGAAAAAGAAAATCTAGAACTGAAACAAATGAAGCTAATTGTATTTCAAATGAATATCATAGCCATTAGTCAATGGGAGAAGGAAGGGGGGAAAAGAAAAAAGAACGAACTAATAACAAGTAATCTGTGAATAATGTATTTGACTATATACATTCCACCTTAGGCAGGGTTGCGGAGTAGGGATTTGCAAACAATCCCGAACTCTTTTATCAAGTTTTTTTTTATTATAGTGATATGAAAAAAGCATTCTAAAACTTATAGGTGTATTAAAGGATTGGACATAAATAATGTATTGGTGGTCTTAGGAACCAGGGTTCTCACTATAAAAGAGACAAATATAAAATGAGGAAAGAAAGAACAAACCCTGTGAGAATGGATTAGAATTAGGGGTATCTGTGTGAACTCATTTCTTAAGTATGCATGTGTATGTGTGTATGTTTATTTGTATGTATGTATATAAGCATTTCCTAGCTTTATCCACTGAAGGGTTAAAATGGAAAGATCCCCACAGTAGCAATGACCACAACTAGCATCTAGCTCTTGATCTTTAATACCTATTATGAAAATGACCTCTCATTCTACATTAAAAGGAATTAGGATCCTTGGAGAAATGGCTGATTCCAGGGCTGGGACACGGTAAGCATAAAATAGGCCTACAATATTTTGTTAGGCTAGAAAGTAAGAAATGTTCCCCTCCCAACCCCAAAGAAAGAAGGTTGCATGTCCCTGGGCCTACCTGAAGGAACCCTCAAAATATGCAATAATTTACCACCAAAATAATAAAGTTCAGTAATGAATCATAAACCATTGGAAAGAAAATGGAAATTCATGGATCCATACTGATAATTAATTAGCTAATTAATTCATTAATGGAAAGGAGGTCTGCTGCTTAAACAGGAATGCTGAGGGTCAAATGAGAAATGTACGGGGAGTACTGGAGTTAAAATCATTTTTCAACTCTCATGGTAAAGACTGGACCAAGCAAGAATCATCAATGGTTTACTAAATCAGGGGGGCGAATTTTGATAGGGAGCGGGATATCTGCATGTGTTTAAGTGTCACTCCTCAGACTGCTTATTATCTGTAAGGGAGAAACAAAGACAATATAAGGAAATCAGAACCCATCTTGCCCAGATGGTCAAAATTAACATAACCAGTGAGGGACTGATGAATAGCAGGTAACTCTAGAAATGGTGCTATGAGAGGGACACATCATCATCTATACAGTATCATAAATGAACCCATAGCCTCAAATTAATCACTAGGAAACATGAGACAAATCCACTAGGAGGAATGTTCTATTATAAAGGGGGGGAAAGAGAGGCCCTGTGTTCTTTAAAACTGCTAATGTCATACATAACAAATAAAGACTGAAATGGGAAGTCCTACCCAGAGCAATTGAGCAAGAGAGAAATAAAGGATATCCAAATTAGAAAGGAGGAAGTCAAATTGTCCCTGTTTGCAGATGACATGATCTTATATAAAGAAAAACCTAAAGACTACCAAAAACTTGTAAATTCTGTAAAGTTGCAAGATATAAAATCAATAACAAAAATATTGCATGTCTTTACACAAACAACAAACTAGCTGAAAAAGAAATCAAGTAGGACACTCCATTTGCAATAGCTTAAAAAAAAAATACCTCAGAATAAGTTTAACCAAGGAGGTGAAAGACTTCTACAAGGAAATCTACAAAACAATGATGAAAGAAATTGAAGAGGATACAAACAAATGCAAAGAAAGACATTCCATGTTCATGGATCAGAAGAGTTAACATTGTTAAAAAATGGCCGTAATATCCAAAGCAGTCCACAGATTCACTGCAATCCCTAATAAAATAGCAATGACCTTCTTCACAGGAATAGGAAAAAAATCCTTAAATCTGTATGGAACCACAAAAGACTCCAAAAAGCAAAAGCAATCCTGAACAAAAATAAAGCTGGCGGAATCACACTACTAAATTTCAAAATATACTACACAGCTTTATAGTAACCAAAACAGTATGGTACTGGCATAAAAACAGAAACATAGACCAATGGAACAGAACAGATAACCCAGAAATTAATTAACATATCCATAGCCAATTTTTGGGGGAAAAAAAAAAAAATGCCAAGAACATTCATTGATATTACTGAGAAAAAAAATCAGTATTTACATTCCAATAGTAAGAATATAGTTTGTCACAAATTTCTTTGTAAATGGAGGGGGGAAGAAGACCAGAATTCATTAGTTTCTTGACAAACTTTACTCCCCAAAATTAATAAAGCACCATCTGCATCACAATACCTTATTCATCTCTCTTGCAAAATCAATCTTTCTTCCCCAAAACTAAAACTGATTTCTGCCTACAAAATGTCATTTTAAGAAAACAAGAACAGGAAAGGCCTGGAGGCTCACGTCTGTAATCCCAGCACTTTGGGAGGCAGAGGCGGGAGGATCCTTGAACCCAGGAGTTTGAGACCAGCCTGGGCAACAAGGCAAGACCTCCTCTCTACAAAAATAATTAGCCGGGCATAGTGACATGAGCCTGTGGTCCCAGCTACTTGGGAGGCTGAGGACCACCTGACCCTGGGAGGTCGAGGCTGCAGTGAGCCATAATCTCACCACTGCACTTCAGCCTGGGCGACACAGCAAGAACCTGTCTCGAGAAAAGGAAAGAAGAACATATGAGATAATAAATGATCTGAGGAGATTAGTATTTTATTATTTAATACTTTTAATGTTTAAATGCATATACATTAATAAGACCCAGAATTTTTTTAAAAACACACTTAAGTATTTCATAATTAGAGATGGCATAAAACTTTTAAGTCATCTGAGAAGACAGCTTCCCTTATGTTTTATCAGACCACTGCTGCATTTTGGTACATTTGACTTCAGTACACTTAAACCTCACTTTCAGGAAGATACATAGGTAAGTACCTATCCTCACTATAACATAGATCACAATGTTTAACTATGTCCTCAACAGTGTGTCTATACCAGCTGGCTGTAAGTTGCATAAGGGCAAAACTTTGTCTTAGTGTCATCTTTTTCCCTGCCCCACCGCCAAAAAAAATCACCTATAGTGCTTGATAGAAGCATGTTAAAGCAACTCTTACCTGCTCTTACACTTATTTTTTTTTGTCTTTTTTGCCTCCCTTTTTTGTGGAGAACGGGGTCTCGCTATATTGCTCAGGCAAGTCTCGAACTCCTGGGCTCAAGCTATCCTCCCCCTCTCCCTCCCTGAGAGCTGGGATTACAGGCGTGAGCCACCGCAACTAGCCACTACTTACCTGCTTTTAACAGATGCCTGTTATATAATCAAGTCAAGAAAATTAAGTTGCAAGGACTTGAGCTAATCCACCCTTCCTTTTATAGAAAAGGAAAATGACATCTAGAGAAACAAAGTGATTGTCAATGGTATAGCCAAGACTAAAACCTCAGGTCACCTATATTGTTTTCATTATAGCAATACTGGGTTTCCTTCCCACAACTTTTGTAGAATACATATATTGGGTGTATCTAAATAATTCTCTATTCCCTAGTAAGTTGCTATGAAAACTAATATCAAAAAAGGTTAAGTCAAAAAGGCAGGAAATAACAATTTTCTCAGAGAAGGGAGACAAACATATTCTAAAAGAGAATGCCCAAGCATTGCTTACACTTTCTTCCACCATCCCCATTAAGCTTTCAAAGGCAATGCCCCCTTTTCTTCCCTTACTTCTAAACTATTAGGCTATAGATTTCCCAGGTTTAACAAAAACAATCCAAGAAATAGGTGACTCCTGAAATACTGAAATTTCTAAGGCCCATCATCTACTAGAGGACTGCTAGCTTTAAGTTTTGGGAGGAAGCACTAGCGGGGAGGGGAGACTTCAAAGGTGTTGCTACACCGATTACTCCTTGCTCTTCACCCAGTCATCACCAGGCTGCTCTGGGCTTCTGAGATCCTTCTTTCTACTGTTCCCTCCTAAACCATTTTACTGTGCTGTTTGAAACCCCCATTCCACTGTGAACCAGCTCCTTTAATCCTCAACTTCTTTACTGAACATCCCTGCCTTTACCTCGCCTTCACTAAAACCTGGCTCTTCCTTGAGGATACCGCTTTCCCTGTGGAACTTGCTTAATGAAGGCTAAATCGTTCTTTCATATTCTACACACCTAAGGGAGGAGTGGGGAGGTCAGTACCCTCTGCTCACCAATGCTGCTTCCAGACTTTTATTTCAGAGGCCTTGGGCAAAAGTCTTGGCTATTCTGCTGTGCTGTTCTCTATCCTTCCTCATTTCTTCTATCTACCATCCTGCCAGTTACCTCACTGCCCTTAACCAAGGACTCTTACCCCAGTCTTCCTCTCCACCCCTAGTCCTGCCATCACCCTGGGTGACTTCAATGTTAGGTAGAAGTGCAATACAGTATCATGGCCTCATAGTTTACTTGACCTCATCTCTAGCAATCTTAATCTGACTACACAGTAGGCCTTTGCCTCATGGCCTAACACTGGCCATTATAAGCAACCTGAACTGCTATTCCTCTGAAATTCTAAATTCAACATCCAACACACACACACACACACACACACACACACACACACACCCTGCTCTCCCACGCATGCATTCTTTCACTCCCCTACTTTGACCACAATCTCCTATCATTCTGGCATGTATTTATTCCTACTACTATTGGTTCTTAAACCTAATCTGGGCCTTGAGTTCTCTGACCATCTACTCTCCTCCTACCTCTCCTACCTTTTTCTATTCACATCCTTCAACTTAGATGCCACAGTCCATCACTTCAAATTACTCTCCTGCTATCAGCCTCAACTTTCTTGACTTCTGTCCTTCCACAGGGCCCACGTACCAAAACACATCCTTGAATCAATACAATCATTTGCCTTCCCTGAACCCATATCTAGGTTGTTTGGCACAGTCAAAGAAAAATCCCCCTACCATTTAGACCACCTTTCAACCTTGATTGGGGTCCTAATACAATGTCTTTGGTTTCCCTAGTCAGAGGTATTGCAGATCTCTTCCACCCAAGCATGATCTAGTTCATTCCCAGCAAATGAACTAACATACTGCTTTAAAGAATAAACATAAACCATCAAATAATTCCCTCAACTTTCAGTCACAAAACCCTAACAGTATCAATACCCCATACTTCCTTTCCACTCACTACAATCAAAGCTGTATCCTTCCTTCTCTCTAACGCTAATTCTTCCACCTGAACTAGGCAGCACATCCCCATCCCCTTGACTTTCTGCCAGCACCTGTAATCAGATTTTCCCCTTCCCATCTTAAAAAAAAAAAAAAAAAAAAAGTCCTTCCTCCACTGCATACTCTCCTTCCTGCTTGCTAACATTTTACTTTTTCTCCAATAAAAAACTCAAACTTCTTTAAGAGTAATCAATCAACATTTAATATCCACTTGCTCAAGTCTCATTCACTTCTCAATCCTAGCCATGCCCACACACACCAAACCATTTGCCGCTGTCATGACAATACCTTCCCTCCTTTTTGACCAACTTGCAATCCTTAACTGACTTCTCTAGTATTTGATAATTTTGATCATTTCTTCCACTTTCAAGTAGTCCTCTTCTCTTGATTCTCCCTAATTGATATCTGGGGCTTTAATTTCTATCTCTAAGCCCATGACAGACACATACAGCCAAGATCTCTCTCAAGAGCTTCATGTGTATAATATCCGTAACTTACTGGATATCTTAGAGGTATGTACATCAATACCAACATATCCAAAACTGAATTTGTATCTTCCCTCTTAAACCTACTTTAATCTCTCATGTTCCCTATCTCAGTTTCTCATACTGCCATCCATACAAGTGCACATGCCAGAAATGAAATCCAGGGTTCCTGGGGTCATCTTTACCTCTTCCCCTCATCCTTTATGTCCCTATCCATCAAACACCAAGTCCTATGTCTCTGTGCTCATCCCACTGCCTCGATGTTCATAATCTCCTCTTTCTTAGATTACAGCAACTGGTCTACCACTGTTCCAATGGTGATGAGCTGGACTGTACTGCTGAAGCACCAGCACTTAAATACATAAGTATATTCAGTAAATTTATCATAATCACTATTTTAGAGAAAACGCAGCTAAATCAGAATGCTAATAAAGAGCACATGTGCAAATCACCTTATGCAAATCAGGTATGTGGAAAATGGATAGTCAAAAGAAAAAAAGGAGAATCGGTACTTTTCAAAAGAATTCATAATAGCATAACTCAATTTATACTTTTCAACAAAATGTCTACACTCAATATGCCTAACTTTATACCTACCACTGGAAAAGTACTATATTATATTGAAATATTTAAAACAAGCTATAAAAATGTTCTTTAAAAATTAAATATGATAATTTCTGGCATAACAAAAACACAACTGAAAATATTTTAATATCTCTTGCTCTTCATGTTATCAAGAAACACAAGTGAAAAAAAGAAAGAAATAGGTACTAAAGCCAATTCTTATAAACAAAAATATTTTCTATTAACAGTTCCATAGTGCAATATAAAAGTGTAACTGTGTGGAAAAGTTAAGGGTGAATGCTGAGTGCAGGAGAGTTAGAAAAAGCACTAAAACCTTTAACTGAAAGAGTGGAGAAGACTTCTTATCAATGTGACATATTAGACACTATAAACATAATGTAAAACACAAAATATAGTGGAATGTTCCCTAAATCCAAAAGTGGCATGAAAGCACAAAACTGCATATAGATTGGATTACCTGAAGTTTTACTCAGCTCTGCTGAAAATATAGCAGATGGTGATCTGTCCTCTTTTTCTGTATCGGAAGGAAGTTTTTTCTCAGCTTCTCTCACAAGAACTTTAGGTTTAACTATGCTGCCTATCTCTGCTTGAGTGGCCAAAGCAGAAACATCTGGAGGCAATAAGAGCACCTTTGATGTAGCAGACCCATTTTTGGAAAAGTCATCTGAGAAACTGATTTTCTCTTCAACTTTGGGTTGTACGTTCTTCAAAGAAAGGTCATGGGGCAATTCTGTGCAAGGCAATGACCCAGCTCCATCCAGGGCATTAGCAATTTCACTTTTGTGGGATACTTCTAGGTCAGTATATTCCTTGGCTAATTTAGAAAATGAATCAGTTTTAGAACTGATCAATGTAGGGAACTCATCTATAATTTCAATTGGAGATGAATCTGAAAATGTTTCAGTTTCTCTCATCTGTGCTTCCTTAGAAATAAATAAGTCATCATTTGAATAAACTGCAGTACTGAGCTCCTCCATCTGCAAAGGAATTTTCTCCTTTTTGCTCAGTGTTGAAACTTCATCAGGTAACAGGGTATCTTTTGTGTTATCTAAATTGAGCTTAAAAGATTCCAAATATGGCTTTCCTCCCTCAGGTGGCAAAGCACTGAGTTTTTCCTTATTTTCGTGTTCTATCATTGACTCAAATGAAGTCTCAGTGAGATTTTCTTTCACAAGTATCACAGCTTCATCTTGTTTTTGTGGAACGTCAGGTATTGAATCATCACTAAATAAGTCAACTGGTTCAGAATCAGGTGAGGAATCTTCAACTAGCTCAGAATGATCAGGCACTGGCTGTTCAACTTTTGCCATTTCTGAATAATCAGAGAAATCCGGAGTTGGTTCAGCAGAAAGCTTTGTTTCTTTAATTAAATCACATGCAATAGATATATAAGGAGCTTCTGTTTCTTGAAGAGCTGCATCAATATTTTCAGGCTCTTTAATTTCTTCCTTTATTCCTGATACTTTTTTTAGTGATAGACTCATGGCCTCTTCATATGGTGGGGGGTTTTCAGGCTCATGTTTTATGCTTTCGTAATTAACTGAAGAAGCTTCTAATGGTGATGAGCTGGGCTGTAACGCCGAAGCACCAGCACTAGGAACTGCAGAATTCAATGGTGCTTCCATAACGATGTCAGGCAAAACTGGTGAAGGAGTAGCTTCTGATTCTTCAAATGATGGGCAAAGCTGTGCTGCAGGATAGAGTGACTCTTGCATAACTTCTGATGTTTGAACCAAGTCCATTTTTGTTTCATAAGCAATCTTTGTACCAGTAACTTCATTCAATTCACTTTCACATGCTTCCTGTACTAAATCTGGAGTAAGGCCTTCAGGCATGTTTGCCACGACTTCCTCAGTCACCTTTGCTAAATTATCTGTTGTGACATAATCTGTCTCAGAATCCTGTGCTGCTACAAGAAAAGGGTTTGATGTTTTGGGGCTAGTATTCTTCTCTGTTACTATTTGGGCCTTCTTTTCTTCTATTTTTTTTTCATCGGTCTTATTTTCTGAAGTAGGATCTCCTAACAAAGGAAAAATGTTTGTTGCAATGCTCTCAGCTGCTGCTGGATTAAAGGGAGCACATGTGATATATGCCCCTGAACGATCCTTTATAGCTTCTGGTGTACTGGGGAAAGAAGTATCATCATTACTACTCTCACTATCTTTTTCGTGATTAGTTTGCTCAAGGCTATCTGCAAAACATTTTTTATCCACTTTACTTTCCAACTTGCTCTCGATTTTACCTCCAGCAGCCAACACATCACTATCTTCCTTACTACCTTTCACTTCCCATACTCGCTCAAATGGTTTGAAGTCTGCATATTCTTCCCTCATAGGAGCTTCCACTGCAACTCTCTTTCCATTAAAACTGTCTTTTGCTTTTTCTGAAGACATAACTTCGTCCTCTTCTTTAACCAATTTAGTAAGAGCTGTAGGTAACTCTTGTTGATTAAGAAGGATGTTATTACTAACTAAATTCTCTTCTTCGTCTTTATTTTTCACGATTATTTCTTCCCTAGGATTTGCTACCATTATGGCAGATTCTACTTTTGGAGAGACACTGAATGATGATCCCATGTCTGAGTATTCTAATTCTGAAAACTCTGTTAAATCTCTATCTACGAGTGGAGTTTTTGCCTTCTCTGAGAACTCTTTAGAAGCTTCACTGACAGTTTCTTGAAGTGTTCCTTCAGTGGGTAATACTGTTGACAAACTACCAAGGTATTCATGTTCTTTAAAAGAAGCGGCTGAGAGAGGAGACAGAGAAGGAAGAGAAGCAGCAGTTTCAAGCAGGACAGATGGGAAATCCTCTTGACCAGCCGAAATAGTGTTACCTGGCTGCTCCTTCAAGTCCATAATATTTTCTGTGACCATGGACAGAAAGGAAAGTTAGAGAATGCCAGTGTTCTCAGAGTTAATGCAAGTTTTATGACAGATTCAAAATAGTGTTAGTAAAGACTTACTGTTTACTAAAATGAAATGTTAATAGCAATTAATAAGTAACAATAGAGTAGACTTGAATCATTACTGAAAAATCAAGCTATTGTAAATATAACATATGCATGGCTACAGAGGCAATTACATGCTATGCAAAGACAAATCAAGTCTGAGTAAATCTCAAATGTTATCAACTAAGATACTAATAGCTAGTTTTAGAGAAGAGAAGAATATCTGTGAAAAGAGTCTGAGTGACAGTATAGGAAAGAAGGGGCACTGGGTAAATGCCATAGACTGGTATTTATTTACAGGAAAGCCTTTCTGGCTATATTCAAACTGTATTTGGAGAAAGGGAATGGTAAATATGTAAATGCAATTCAAGGGTCCAAGAATTCCTTATGTACTTCCAAGTATTCATCGGATTTTGCTCATTTTTCCCTTGGGCATACCATATAATGCAAATTTCAACTTTTCCAGTAGACAAACATTCTTGGAACCATGCTAATTTTTAGTAAATCCAAACTACTCTGCATAGAGTTAACACACTAAAGAGTTAAAGTTAGAATACAGAGAGGATAAAAGGCTGGCAGAAAGAACTTGCCTGCAGAGGAGCGTATCACAGGCTCAGATGCAGCAGGAAGAGCAAAAAGGGTCTCATCTGAAAAACAAATAGAATACAACCTCAGCAGAAATAAAGACAGATTGAAAGGAGACTAAAGAGGAGCAAGCCAGGGTTCAGTTTGTAATAAGTTAACAAAAAACTTTACAGAGAAAGGGCCAAGATCAAAAGGAAGTCAGAAAAAGTAGTACCATTAATTCAGGTTAAATCATCATATATATTATAAAGTTAATTAAATGTTATCCATAGAACCTATCATTTTTCAAGAAGCAATACAACCTGTTTATGTTAAAGAAACTTATGAATCAAAGTGGCTTTAAAATATTGTTCTATTTAACATATCACATCCAAAGCTTTCACTCAGGTTTTCACATAGGTAAATTGTCTTGTTCTATTCAGGCCAAAAATAAAAAGTTGAATTTGAATACAATTAACAACTACAAATGTTTAATCTTTTGTTACTGGCATATATTCAATTTAGAGAAACACTTTTAAAGAATTATGCATTTTCTCTTACATTCTAAGTTGTTACAGTCATTGTACACTGTTCTTTGAAGACATTAGTCCTGTGCCAATGTCCAAATGCCAGAGTCCAAAATACAAAAAAAAAAATTAATTAACTGCTTTTAGAATGACACTATTATTGGTTTTGTTTAAAATTAACCTAAGTGAGGGCTACTTGCTATTTGTATACACAACTAGTAAGTGAGAGACTAAGGCAATTCAATTCCAGAGCCCATTTCCTTAATCACTGTGTGTTACAGAACTGAATGCTTATGTTTCCTCCAAAACTCATGTTAAAGCCCCAACCCCTAATGTGATAGTATCTGAAGATGGGGACTTTGGGAGGTGATTAGGGTTAAATGCAGTCAGGGTAGGGCCCTGGGACAAGGGGATTAGTGCCCTTACAGGAAGAGACACCAGAGAGCTTGCTGTCGTGCTCCCTGTCTCCCCAGGCACACACAAGAGGTCATGTGAGCACACAGTGAGATGGTGGTCACCTATAAGCCAGGAGAAGAGGCCTCAAAAAGAAATCTACCTTGCCAGCACCTTGATCTTAGACTTACCAGCCTGCAGAATTGTGAGAAGTAAATTTCTGTTCAGCCACCCAGCCTATGGTATTTTGTTACGGCAGCCCAAGCTAACTAATACACTCTGTATTGGTAATATTAACTTTGTACAATGTCATCTTGTACCTGCAGTTGGGAGATCCTAAGCTAAAGATCTTCTATGGTTTACACTAGAGAAAGGCCTCTACTATCAGACAATTTGAAACAGCCTGAGAGATGCCTGGAACGTGATATTCCTTTAACAGAGAGAACCTAATAAATTTAGACAATTTCATCTGGATGGACAAGCTAGACAAGGCTGATCAAAACAGATAAAAATCCAAGAAATGTAGCTAACATGAATATGGACTTGTCTTCCAAGCGTATTACCCTTAATGAATTAGGAGAGCTAACTTCACAAGGTCCTATATTTTAGATAAATATGGGCATGAGGTCATATTTAAAGGATTCCTAGATGAGGGTGATGACGGGAAATTTATGACGTGTGTTTAAAAGGGTTTCCTCCAACCTAGAGTAATAGGTAGGATGGGCTATCCAGTCAAAGGAGTAACATAATGGCTTATAAGATTTTTAAATAAAGTGCATATATATATGTACACATTTTTAAAAGATTACTTGCTATGTGATCTTTAATTACAGTTTCTCATTTGTAAAATGAAGGAAAATTCCCTTCAGCTAAAATAATGAATTATTAGCTTGTATAAAACTGAAATTTGAGGGTCAAAGAGCAGAACCAAATAATTACACAGCTGCTCCATCTAAATAAGAGTTAGCCAATTCTTAACAAAATGGTTGCCTTTTTTTATCTAGACAATATAGTTAAAAGCCACTGATTCAGAGGCTAGTCTATCTGGAAAGTGAACTAGAAACATATATTATTGTTAAAATTAGTGGGAAAACAAACTACGTCTAAATTTGTGCCATAATTTTAAAGTATTTTTTTAATGTACTGTACTCTTATTCCTACCTAGTACAATAATCTCATAATAAAAACTATATTCCTGGAATTTTTCTAAGTAAAGAAGTTTTCAAATTGGTATTTCAAAGATTCATTATGTTTAAGAAAAAAAGAAAAATCTTCATTTTGTAAAATGGGATTCAATCCAGAGTTAACCATAAAACAAGTACTACATTTCTAAAAGCTCTTAAAAAAAAAATCCAGAATAGTATCTTCTGGGCCTTCAAGAATACAGCTCAGACTCCTAATAAAGCAATCATGGATCATGAAATTGAATTGCCTAAGTTCAAATCACAAATCCATCACTTACAACTGTGTAACTCTTAGCTTTTCTGTGCCTCATGAAATTTGTAAAATAAGGATAAAGTACCTACCTCAAAATGTTGTGAAGGAGGGAGAGGGGAAAAAAAAAAGAAGTAACAACTTGCCCTAAGTCACAGAGCTAGGAGGCCAGAGGGTCAGAATTCAGAACATTAATTCCCAAGTCTTTGTGCTTTATTATTATTATTACTATTTTTTGGCTAGGCTTCCTCAAAGCATGAGATGTGCTTCATCTTCTGAAGGATGTATTTATGTACAAGCGCAACTGGTGCAATCCTTCTTACTGTATCAGCCCCTCAAGTTTGTTCTCCTGAAACAAGGTAAATACCTTGCAACTAGCAGAAATATCGCATTGATCAATTGCTTCTATTTTACAATGTAACAACATTTATAGAAACATTCATGTGGGACAGGTACTGTGCTGAGCCGGCACATTTGTTTCAGATGTTCACTCAGTTCTCAAAACTACCCTGTAAGGTGCGTACTACTGTTACCCCCATTTCACATATGAGAAGAGAGGCATTTAAATCATATCTAATTATAATACTAGAAAAAACCTGCATTTTAAAACCACAGAACTTCTGCTTCTGGCTATGAGAGTAATTACAACAGACTAATTCTTCCAACATAAGCAACTAAAAATATGGGCAAAATGCTAGAAGCGACTATCTTGAGACACTGGACAAGAGGCAGGACAGCAGTGTGAATCCTGAGAAAAGGGAAGCCTGCAAGATGACTACCCTGCTTTCTGTCTGAAGGCACATTCTGGTCTACAGTACAGAGAGAAGCCCAAGAATACCACACTCTTGCTAAGCTGAGGAGGCTGAGGAGTTGTCTGGAATTTGTGGGACAAGGTAACATACAAAGAAAAGCCTCACAGAAAAGGAGCTCCAAAAATCTGGACAGGGGTTCCTCTTAAACCTCTGGGTGAATACTACGCTGCATGTGCACAGCACAAGACTCGGCAAGGCCTAGCCAAGAAACCTATGGTAGATCTGCAAATTAACTGGATTACATCGAAGGTCAGAAAGCGCTGGAAGACCTGATCTAAATATTCTGACCAGTCAGAAAGGAAAGATCTCACTAAACACCTCAAGCAGGACTACTCCAAGCCTAAAGGACACTCTAGACCAAGAGTCAGCAAACCATGGCTCATGAGCCCATACTGTATTGGAACACAGCCATGCCCATTCAGTTCTGTACTGTCTATAGCTACTTTTGCACAATAAAAACAGAGATGAACAGTTTAGACAAAGGCTGTATGGCCCACAAGCCTAAAATATTTACTCTAACTGGCCCTGTAAGTCTGCAGACCCCTACCTTTAGACCCACCCTAACTTTAAAATCAAAATTTGAAAGGATCAAAATGATTTTCCAGCAAATTAACTGCCTGCCAGAACAAAGTTAAAACCACCAAAGCCATGACATGCAGTATAAAACAAAAAATTAATGGACATGCAAAGCAGCAAGAAAATATGACCATAAATAAGAAAGAATAGCAAATATAAACAAACAACGTAGATGTTGGATTCGCACTTTTTTTTTTTGAGGCGGAGTCTTGCTCTGTCGCCCAGGCTGGAGTACAGTGGGGCTATCTTGGCTGACTGCAACCTCCACCTCCCAGGTTCAAGCAATTATCCCGCCTCTGAGCAGCTGGGATTACAGGTGTCCGCCATCACACCCAGCTAATTTTTGTATTTTTAGTAGAGACGGGGTTTCACTACGATGGCCAGGCTGGTCTCAAACTCTTGAACTCAAGTGATCTGCCAGCCTCAGCCTCCCAAAGTGCTGGAATTACAAGTGTGAACTAACACACCTGGCCTGGATTAGCAAATATTAAAATGAAAATTAAAATAGCTATTAAGATATTAAGTACAGAAAAAGATAGACATATAGAGCAGACAGGGAATCTTGGTGGAGAAATACAGACTAAAGGACCAAACGGAGATGCTAGAACTGTAAATTATACTAACTGAAAATAATCACTAGATGAGCTTAAAGGCAGATTAGACAATACAGAAAAAAAGATTTACTGATAAACTTAAAGAAAGATCAAGAGAAATTATCCAAACTGAAACACAGCAAGGGAAACGGGCAAGTGAAAAAAGGAACTGAGCCTCAGTGCTGAGAGACAATCAAGGAGTTAAAATACCTATAATTGCAGTCCCCTTAAAAAAGCAACAGTGGCCAGGTATGGTAGCTCATGCCTGTAACCCCAGCACTTTAGGAGGCCAAAGTGGGAGGATCACTTGAGGCCAGGAGTTGGGACACCAGTTTGGACAACACAGTGAGACCCTATCTCTACAAAAAACTTAAAAATTAGCCGGTGTAGTGGTGCACACCTGCAGTTCTAGCAACTCAGGAGGCTGAGGTGGGAGGATCACTCAAGCCCAGGAGTTTGAGGCTGTAACAAGCCATGATCACACCACTGCACTCCACCCTGGACAACACAGTAAGACCATGCCTCTTAAAAAAAAAAAAAAAAAAAAAAAGTCCTGAAGAAGTTAAAAAAAAAAAAAAAAAAATGGCCTAAAATTGGACAGAAGTTGGCATTTTGAAAATACCAACCAACAGAGCCACAAAGCTCAATGAACTCCAAGCAGAATAAACACAACACCACAAAAAGGCACACCATAAGGGTCAAACTGAAAATCAAAGATAGAGACAACCCTAAAAACAGTTCAGAGGAAAAAAGCAGGTAAACAACAAGAAGAATGACCTCACCTCTCACTGATGTAATCCAAAAGGTAATGAACACCTTTAAAGTTATGAAAAAACTGACAATCTAAAATTATATACAGATGATCCTCATTACTCATGGATTCCTTATTTGCTCATCTACCTGCTCACTAAATTTGTAGCCCCAAAATCCATACTTGCAGCACTTTCAGGACATGCAATGAGCAGAGCAGGCAAACCAGAGCGGGTCATCCAAAGTACAAGTTCCCAGCTGAGATGGAACAAGGTAACCCTACCGCCTTCTTGTTTCAGCTCTGCCACTGTAAACAAGTGTCCTCCTCTTGAGTCTATTTAGTGCCACATTTTTCTCATTCTTGTGTTTTTCTTGTTGACTTCTCTGTTTAACATGGACCTTAAGCACAGCGCTGACATGCT
The DNA here is from genome assembly GCF_009828535.3 of Hylobates moloch. Lineage (NCBI taxonomy): Eukaryota > Metazoa > Chordata > Mammalia > Primates > Hylobatidae > Hylobates > Hylobates moloch. The sequence goes on along the minus strand of NW_026652290.1, from coordinate 69,860,375 downwards.
ATCTAGTGTTTTTAACCACAAGAAGGCTATGATGTGCCTTACAGAGAAAACATATGTTAGATAATCTTCCTTCAGGCATAAATTATAGGGTTCTTGGCCATAAGCTCAATGTTAATGAATCAATAATACATATTAAATAAGATGTCTTTATTTTTTAATTGATATATAACAGTTGTTTTATATTTTGGGGGTACATATGATATTTTGATACCTATATGCAATGTGTAATGATCAAGTCAGAGTAACTGGGTTATACATCACCTCAAACATTTTTCTTTTGTTTGTGTTAGAAACATTACAATTCTTCCAGCTATTCTGAAATATAGAATAAATCATTAACTATAATTTCTCTACTGTACTATCAAATACTAGAACTTATTCCCTCTATCCAACTGTATTTTTGTACCCCAGGTGGCTTTAAATAGAAAAACACATAAAACAAGGTAATGTACTGATTGGTTAACAAAAATATTATGACAAGAGGCTTACAGGAACCAAGTCTGTATTTCCCCTAAGAACAATGATTCAGTATTTGCTAATTCCCTGTTTTTGGTGGCTATACAGAACATAGTGACAGCTTAAAAAACAGAATTGGTTGTATTATTCAAAACCTATTTTTTTAAAAGGTCAGGCATGGTGGCTCACACCTGTAATCCCAGGACTGTAGGAGGCTGGGGTCGGAGGATTGCTTGAGCCCTGGGGTACGAGACCAGCCTGGGCAACAAAGTGAGACCCCATCTCTCCAAAAAAATTTAAAAATTAGCCAGGCACAGTACCGTGTGCCTATAGTCCCACCTACTTGGGAGGCTGAGGTGGGAGGATCACTTGAGCCCAGGAGTTTGAGGCTGCAGTGGGTTATGATCAGGCCACTGGACTCCAGACTAGGCAACAGAGTACGACCCTATCTCTAAACAAACAAAATATATAGAAAAAGTAAAGATTAATAAAGATATTTTCAGATAAACAAAAGCTGAAAACAGAAGCTGAAAGAATTTGTCACCAAGACACCTGCAATACAAGAAATGTTAAGTCAAGTTCTTCAGACTGAGAGAAAATGATATGACATGTAAACTTTGATCTTTATGTAGGAATAAAGAATGGCAAAAATGGTAAATATATACAGATGTTGAATATATAAGTAGATGTTTTTTAATTTTTCTCATTTCTTAGTTTCTTCAAAGAATAATTAACTTTCTGAAGCACAAATAATCACAAAATACAATAACTGTAATACATGTAGAAGCAAAACTTACGACAATAAAAGCACAAAGGATGAAAATAGTATATGAAAGTATGTTTTATTACATATGAAACATGTAAGGTGGTATAATATTCTTGCTATTTTATGATAAATTGAGAATGCATTCTGTAATCCCTAGAACAGCCTCTTAAAAAATAAAGAGGTACAGCTAAAACCCCAACAGAGGAGATAAATCTGAATATTATAAAATCTTTGATTAATCCAAAAGAAGAAACAAAAGACGAAAATCAAAAAACCCAAAAAGCAGATGGGACAAAGAAAAAACAAAGACACACACCCACATACCATCAGTTAGGATACAGATGATTTAGGCCCCACTACCAATGAACTAAACTGACTTTTATGGAACACTACAACCAACAATATAATACACATTCTTCTCAAGTACACATGGGACATTCACCAAGATAAAACATTTCCTGGGCTACAAAACAATCTCAATCTAAAACAACTAAAATCATGCAGTCTATGTTCTAAAATGAATTAAATCATCTAAAATATCCTCAAATGTTTAAAAATTAACTACAGAATTCTAAATAATCCATGAATCAAAGAAAATGGGAAAATTAAAGAAATTCTGAATCAAATGATGATGAAAATGTGTGGGATGCAGCAAAGTAATGCTTAGAGAGAAATGTATAGCTTTTAAAAAAAAGGCTTAAAATCAAAGTGTAAAGCTTCCACTTTAAAACAGCAAGTTAAATCCAAACAAGTAAAAGAAAATAAGTAGTAAAGAGCAGAAACCAATGATAGAAAACAGATTAAAAAATCAATGAAACAAAAAGTTGCTTCCCTGAAAAGATCAACAGAAATGATAATTAACTAAAATGATCAAGACAGAGACTGAGAGACAGAGAGAGGAAGCAAGTATTGAAAATAAAAGAGGGACTATTACTGTAGGTCCTAAAAACATAAGAGAATATCATGCACAAATTTATGGCAATAAATCAGACAACTTAGATGAGTAGACAACTTCCTTGATGTCTACTTATCAAAATGAAAGACAAGTTTCTTTATACCCAGTCATCAAAACGAAATAGACGCATTCCTTGAAAGACACAAATTACCAAATCAGACACAAGCAGAAATCAAAAATCAGAACAGCCCTATTTGACTACACTTGTAACTTAAAACCTCCACGAAGAAAACTAATATAAAACATCTAATGAATAGTACCAACCTTACACAAACTCTTTCAGCATATAAAGGAAAAGCAAACACTTCCCATAAAATTTTTATAGATTTATGCATTAATACCAAAACCAGACAAGGATATAACAAGAAAATTAAAATTAATTTATATAACAATATTCCTCATAACCGCACATGCAAAAAATCTTCAATAAAATAGTAGCAGATTGAATCCAGCAACTCATAAAAAGTATCATCATCACCAAATGGGGTTTAATTCCAGGAAGGTAAGGTTGGTTTAACATTCAAAATCAAACAATAGGCCACGTGCAGTGGCTCATGCCTGTAATCCCAGCAGTTTGGGAGGCTGAGGTGGGCAGATCACTTGAGGCCAAGAGTTTGAGACCAGCCTGGCCAACATGGTAAGACCCTGTCTCTACTAAAAATACAAAAATTACCCAGGTGTGGTGGCGTGCACCTGTAGTCCCAGCTACTCGGGAGGCTGAGGCACAAGAAACGCTTGAAACCAGGAGGCAGAGGTTGCAGTGAGCCAATATGGTGCCACTGCACTCCAGCCCAGGCAACAGAGCAAGACTGTCTCAAAAAAAAAAAAAAAAAAAAACTTAAAAAATTTAAAAAGTTTTTTTTAAATCAAATAATGAAATTCACTATGGTAACAACAGCCCGAAAAAGAAAAACCATATGATCATCTCAACAAATGTCAAAAAACTTATCTGACAAATTTCAACACCTGTTATCATAAAAACTATCAGCAAACTAGGAATAGAAGGAAGCTTTCTCAACCTAAGAGTCAGGATATCTAGGAAAAATATGCAGCTGACATCATACTTAAAGGTGTAAGACTAATGCATTCACTCAAGATTCTGTGTAAAACAAGCAATCTACCAGGCTTCTCATAAAGATCTGAAGAGAAAAGTAAAACTATCTTAAACTTACAGATAACACGACTGTATAGTTGGAAAATCCTAAGGATTCAAAATAAAATAACCCTACCAAAGCTAGCAGTGAATTTACAAGGATACAGGATAGATGCAAAGACAGTATACAAAACTTAACTCTTTCCATACAGTAGCAACAAATGGAAAATGAAAATATTTTCTAAATATCATTTACTGTAACAAAAAAACAAAATATTTAGGCATAAATTTGACAAGAGATGCACAAAATTGCTATACTGAAAAACACTGCTGAGAGAAATTACAGATGATCTAAACAACAGAGATATCACCTTCATAGGTTGAAAGATATAATATTGTTGAGTGTCAGGAAACAGTTCTCTATGAGTATATTGTGTTTTTACACATCTTCGCTTTGTTCCTATCTTTTAAAAACGTTTGTATTGTGAACAGCCTCAGAAAACAGAGACAGTTTCTTCTTCAGCAACTAGCAGCCATGCTTATTATATGACACAAAAGATTTGTTTCCCTAAGCTTAAGATTTCTGTCCTATAATATAACCTGCTGCAGGTGCAGATCTCACTCAGCCATCTCAGTGTTGCTCCATGTAAAATGGGGCTGAGGGAACTGGCACAAGAAAATGCTAATATTCTGGCTACTGTCATTGCTGTGAGTAATAAAGTCCTTATATCCTCTGCCAGCATCCATGAAACTATGACAGGCTAACTTGTTACCTCTGAAGTAGTGTAAAATCTCAAATCCTAAGATGTCACTTATCCCCCCTACTAATCTCTAGATTCAATGCAATCCCAATCAAATTCATAACAGGCATTTTATAGAAATGAACAAGCTGATTCTGAAATTTATGCATAAATACTAGGGACCTAGAAGACACAAAACAATTTTGAAAAAAGATCAAACTTGCAGTCACACTACTTAATTTTATGACTTGCTATAAAGCTACAATAATCAAGTATTGGCATAAGGATAGACAAATCAACAGAACAAAATTGATGTATATAAATAGACACACTTCATATGGTCAATTTTTTTTCCCAAAGGCATCAAAGCAATTCAATAGAAAAATATTTTCAAAAAACTCTGCTGGGAAAACTGGGTATTATATGTACGGAAAAGAAACAAATAAATGTGGATCTATGGTAACTCATACCATAGACAAAAACTACCTCAAAATGGATCAAGACAAACAAAAGCTAAAACTATCAAGCTTCTAGAAGAAAACAAGGTGTCTTCACAATCTTGGAAGTAGGCAAAGATGTCTTAGACATCACAAAGAAAGCACTAACCATGAAAGAAAAAGTAATTATGACTTCTCAAAATTAAAAATTTATACTCATCAAAAGAAACGATCAATAAAATTAATAGGCAAGCTATAGACTAGGAGAATATATTCACAACACATGTATCAGACCAAAGACTTGTATTCATAATATACAGAGAGAACCCTTACAAATATGTAGGAAAAAAAAAGGCATACAACACAATTTAAGAATGGACAAATTACTTGAACAGACACTTCACCAAAGAAAACATACACACAAAGGACATGTAAGAGTCCTCTAATTCATTAGTCCCTAGGGAAATCTAGATTAAGACCACAATGAGGAACCACTACATAACCACTAAAATGGTTAGAATTTAGAAAACTGACAATATTGCCGGGCGCGGTGGCTCATGCCGGTAATCCCAGCACTTTGGGAGGCCGAGGCGGGCGGATCACGAGGTCAGGAGATCGAGACCATGGTGAAACCCCGTCTCTACTAAAAATACAAAAAATTAGCTGGGCGCAGTGGCGGGCGCTTGTAGTCCCAGCTGCTCGGGAGGCTGAGGCGGGAGAATGGCGGGAACTCGGGAGGCGGAGCTTGCAGTGAGCCGAGATTGCGCCACTGCACTCCAGCCTGGGTGACAGAGCGAGACTCCGTCTCAAAAAAAAAAAAAACTGACAATATCAAATGTTGGTGAAAATGTAAAGCCACTAGAATTCTCACACATTGCTGGTGGAAGTGGTTGGGGGAACAGTTAAGCAACTTCTTACAAAGTTAAATATATAGTTACCCCATGACTCAGCAATTCTACTCTGAAGTATTTACCTAAGAGAAATGAAAATACATGCATACAAAAATGTCTATGTAAGAATGTTCACAGCATTCTTTTGTTCATAGTAGCCAAAAACTATAATCCAAACGTCCAACAAGTAAATAAATAATTAAACTGCGCTATATTCTTAGCATGGAATACCACTCAGCAGTTAAAAGGAACAAATTACTCATACCTGCAGCATCATTAGTAAGTCTTAAAAGCATCATGCTGAATGCAAGCAGCAAAGCACAAAATGTATGATTCTATTCATATGACTGATGCTTTAAAATACGTAAAACTAATCTATGATGAAAGAAATCAAAACAGTAGTTGTTTGGGATTGGTGCTGGGGGTAGGAACCAGAGCAAAGAATTGAAGGACTGACTGCTAAGGACCCAAGAGATCTTTCTAGGATGATAGAAATGTTCTATATCTTGTCAGGGGTGTGGATAAATAAATGTATGCATTTGTCAAAATGTAAAACTGTTAAAACTTAAAATGTAGGCATTTTACTGCATGTAAATTGTATCTTAATAAAAACATTAAAGTGAAAAAGGTATATGGGCATTCTTCAACAAATAAATTGCAGACAGAGAGAGAGACCACAAGCAAGGGAGAACTTGTCGATAGACTAAAAGACTAATAAATCAAATTGATCTACAGTAATATGTGGACCTTACTCGAATTCTGATCCTAACTGTAAAAATAGAAAGAAAGAAAGAAAGAAAGAAAGAAAGAAAGAAAGAAAGAAAGAAAGAAAGAAAGAAAGACAGACCATTTATGACATTCAGTAAATAACAGTAAATGTGAGGCCAGGCGCGCTCGCTCACACCAGCACTTTGGGGGGCCGAGGCAGGTGAATCACCTGAGGTCAGGAGTTCAAGACCAGCCTGCCCAATATGGTGAAACCCCATCTCTACTAAAAATACAAAAATTAGCCAGGTGTAGTGTTGCGTGCCTGTCATCACAGCTACTCGGAGACTGAGGCAGGAGAATCACTTGAACCCAGGAGGTGGAGGTTGCAGTGAGCCAAACTTACACCATTGCACTCCAGCCTGAGTGACAAGAGTGAAACTCCATCTCTAAATAAATAAAGGGAAATGTGAACATTAGCTGGATGCTTGATACTAATTCTATTGTATTGAAGCCATTTTAACCATAGTTTTACCCTCAACTCTTTTAGTATTCCATTAAAATATGTACATGCTTGATTCTATCAGTGTTAAACTTAACCATATCCCCTGCAACATGTTTCATTAACAAAATTTTAATAAGGGAACAAGAGTAAGTTTGGTTGATGAGAGAAGGTAAATGAGAAGGTATGTTGTAGGTGGCAGTTTCTCAGTCCTTGTTCAAAAGTGATGTCTTATAGCCCTAATCCTTATGGCATATCTCTGTGTAGTACAGATGGCCTATAAAATATAATGAAATACTAACTTGATCTTCTATATTCTGATTTTCAATAATTCACCTATGCAAGCAAAAGCATCTAACAAAGTTTTTATCAAGTTATTTTATATAAAATTTGGTTTTTATACAAAATTAAAATATCAGAATTTGGTAAAATAAAACTTTCCATAATTTAACAATGATGTTGATGAATTGAGACTGAGAAGTTCTAGACTACAAAAGGGATTTATATCATAGATACAAGCATCTTTGGTAACCTCTTCAGAAAAGAAGAGAATAAATAAAAGTAAATTCCCTTATTTTCTGAGATCAAAACCTCTAGTAGCTTAAAAAAAAAAAAAGGTGTAACACTTTTAGGTCACCTCCATCTAGGGTTGTCAGGGCATTGAGATAAATAAACTCAATAATGGCACCTTCCAATTAGGCGAGTTTATAAATCAACCTACAAAGTTGGGGAGAAAGAACATGTAGGAAGACCTAGAATCCTTAAGTAAGCTTCTCTTTCCACAAAAGCAGTTCAGAGATCTGTAAATATGTCCTGTAAGGCCAATCACAAAACTCCTCTGGTTTTAAGGGGAGAAAATTCTTTACAACTAGGGGCCTGTATTTTTTCCTTCATCTGCTACCTGTACCTCTCATAAGTACAACCTCTATTCATCTTTCTTGTCCTCTTACTCAGCCCTAGGCCTAGTTTAAAAAAAAAAAAAAAGGAATATATTAATTTTTTTCTTAATATTGAACTTCCAAGAGACCACCAATATAAGCAGCAACTCCAAACTCTTGAACAACAAAACTTTATAAACTTTCTGTATCTGTGGTAACAATTCCATCAATGAGAAAAACAAGCTATTAAAGAAATAATTATTTTTGAAAAGTAGAGAGCCACCTATGTAAAGAGACCGCTTTTTAAAAAAATCCAGTATTTGGCAGCTATAGCTCCTACTACAGGAGTACAGAGAATATTTCTTTCTTTCTCAACACAATTTTTTTTTTTTTTTGGAAATGAAAAAGCAGGAAGACTTAGATTTCTTTCTCAATTATCAATTGAAAAGAGAGAGCCAAATACCTGTATAATTCAGTATGTTACAAGGAGGCTAGAATATTTATTTTTAAAAGTCTCTAGTTCACCTACTTATATGCTAAATTTTTTTAAAATACATGTTAATAAAAATCATGTGTTTATGGAAAAATACACAATATCAACACCAAAAGTATTTCAATTCTCCCCAAAATTAATCCATAAATGTAATGCAACCTACTAAAACTCCAACAGAGGGAGAGAGGACAAGACAAAAAAAATTTTAAGATGAGGTAGAAAATTATACACACATAAGAGAGCAAGAAAAATATTTATGGAAAAGCCGTTTAGCTAGTATTTAAAAATTATAGCACAACAGTCTGATACTTCAGTGTGAACTGACAGATAAATGGAAAAGCAGAGGAAATATTTCACCCATACTACAAGAATATGACAAAAATGGTACTTCGAAGTGGTTAAGAAGGATAATTCAAAATAAAAGGTATTGGAACAAATGGGAAATAATCTTGAAATATAAAATTATTTCACTACTCTCTAGAACAAAACTGCAAATAAATCAAATAATTAAATATTAAAATGAAATCATAAAAAGTATAAAAGTACTTACTAGGAGTAAACATGGGGGAAAATTTTTATGATCCTCAAGAAGGATTTTCTAAGGATTACATAAAACTCAATGACTCTTTTGATAAATCTGACTATGTAAAAATTTCTAAACAGAAAAATATACCATATGGTCAAAATACAAATATCAATAAAAAGTTTTCAAGACATATGACAAAAGGCTAGTTTCATTACAATGCAGATTAAGTGAATCTACATATATGAGACCAAAAACCCAAAAGAATAGGCAAAAGCTGTGATCAGAAAAAATTTGACACCTAAGCCTATGAAAAATGACTCAAATTTAAAAGAACAATTTGCTAAACAATGTATTAGTTCACTAATATACTGTGTTGGTAAACATATAAGGGAAAAGGTACCTTAACAGGTTGGTGGGAATAAAGGTTGGAACGATTCTTTGAATGACACTTTGGCATTAGCTACCAACATTTTAAATGCAAATATCCTGTGAACCAGTAACTCTACTTGCACAGATTTATCCTACAACATATATAATGGCATGTATTCCCAAAGAAGTGTATACAAGAGTGTTCACAGAAACATTATTTGTAAGAGAAAAAACTAAGTATCAACCTAAATAACCATCAATAAGGGACTGATTAAATAAAATATGGTACATCCCCAGAGTCCTCTGCATCTATTTTTGCGGAAAATGAAGTGAAAAGGATATACATGTATAAATAAATATTTAGCCACAGATTATCTCTAAACAGATACTCAAGAAACTACTAACAGAGGGTGGATCTACAGAAGACAATTTGTGGAAATCTGGGTAAAGGTAGAAAGAGTTACTTTTCTGTATATTCTTCCAGTACTGTTTGGAATTTTTACCTTGTATATATAAATAAACAAATGCTTTCATAAGATTTGGGAATTTTATTGAGAGAAAATATTACAGTAATTCTAGAACTATACAGAATATGAAGATCAGCATCTTACTCATTCAACAAACTGAGTGCCTATCACATCTAAGGCACTGCAATGCAGATACAATGCATACAGTCCTTTTCCTCAAGGAAAAAGGTAACAGTACCTTTCCTCAAAGAGTACACCGTCTGGTGGAGGACAGAAATCAGTAACCATACCATTACCTTATATAGAATGGTATATACTATGAAGAGATAAGAACAGAATATTATGGAAACACATGATGAAAGCAACTTAAAAATCAATGATCATCATTCCAAGAAACATAAAAATCAATAGCTTAAATATGAAATTATCAACTCCTCCTTTGGGGTTAAAAAGGATGACGACGGCATGAGTCTGAGAAAATCTTAGCATTAGTAAAGCTGGGCCTCATCATTTTGCATACCTATGTCCTGCACTAGCTATCCACAAAGGTCACATTCATTCAAACACTACTGAGAACTACGGTTTTACCATTACAGTTCCCATCCCTAGCGCTGTCATCCTCAGAAGAATCTGATCCCTTTAGAAACAGGAACAAAAAGTCTCAAAGAATGTACCATTAAGTATAGTATATCTGCAACATTTACTTCTATTTATTTAAAGGTTCCAGGGAAGAATCAAGAAATAGCCATTCAGTTTATACTTTTATCCTGGGCTAGCAAAGTACCTTAAAAAGGAACCATTAAATTGAGGCTTTGAATCAGTAGTTATTCAAATAAGTTGCTTGAAGGTATATTATGAAAATAACTGGCGGGGCACAGTGGCTCACACTTGTAATCTCAACACTCAGAGGTCGAGGTGGGAGAATTGCTTGAGCCCAGGAGTTCAAGACCAACCTGGCCAACATAGTAAGACCCCATCTTTAAAAAAATAAAAATAAGGCTGAGATCAGTGGCTCACACCTATAATCCCAGCACTTTGGGAGGCCGAGGCAGGTGGGTCACCTGAGGTCAGGAGTTCAAGACCAGCCTGGCCAACATGGTGAAACCCCATCTCTACTAAGAATACAAAACTTAGCCAGGTATGGTGGCACATGCCTGTGGTCCCAGCTACTCGGGAGGCTGAGGCAGGAGAATTGCTGGAACCTAGGAGGTGGAGGTTGCAGTGAGCAGAGATTGCGCCACTGCACTCCAGCCTGGGCTACAGAGCAAGACTCCACCTCAAAAACAAAATAAAATAAAATAAAAATAAAAATATATTTAGGCTGGGTGTGGTGGTTCACCCCTGTAAACCCAGCACTTCGAGAAGACTGCTTCAGCTCAGGAATTTGAGACCAGCCTGGGCAACAGGGCGAAACCCTATCTCCAAGAAAAATACAAAAATTAGCCGGGCGTGGTGGTCCATGCCTGTGGTCCCAGCTACTTGGGAGGCTGAGGTAGCAGGATCACTTCAGCCCAGAAGATGAGGCTGTAGTGAGCCAAGATTGCACCACTATACTTTAGCCTCGGTGAAAGAGCAAGACCCTGTCTCCAAAATATAAATACATAAATATAAAACTTTTTTTAAAAAATAAAATTAAAAAAATATTTTTAAAATAGCCAGCATGGTGGTGTGCACCTGTAGTCTCAGCTACTTGGGAGGGCTGAAGTGGGAGGACTGCTTAAGCCCAGGAGGTCAAGGGTATAGTGAGCCATAATCATGCCACTGCACTCCAGCCTGAGCGACAGAGTACGACTCTGTCTCAAAACAAACAAAGAAACAAACAAACAAAAACTTGCCAGGCATGGTGGCTCATGCCTGTAATCCCAGGACTTTGGGAGGCCCAGGCAGGAGGATCGCTTCAGGCCCCAAGTTTGAGACCAGCCTGGACAAAAGTGAGACCATTGTTTTTTGGTTTTTAGATTTTTTTAAAGAAAATAACTACACATAAAACAAAGCCAATTAATGGACAACAGGTAACATGCTCCTTTTCAGAAATGTTTTTATAATAGGCAAATCCTTTAAGTTTACAATAATATAGCACTAAAATAGCATGTTTTCTAAACACTATTCCATGCAGTTACTCATCAGTGGTTCCACATATATCCATCACTTCATTTTAAAAAGGATTTGAGAGGGTTCGCAAATTACTAAAAAAAAAAAAAAAAAAAAAAAGACCACAAATTTGACACTGAGTTGCCCAGGAACCAATCTGAAACATAATTCAACATATCCATAAGGAGTATACTACTTATTCCCAACTTTTAAAAATAAGAAATGGCTTAACCAGAAATTATTCAGAACAACAAAAATGAAAGTGGGGAATGGACAGGGCATGACTTTCTTGTGTTTAGAAGTATCTACTTCCTGGGAACTTGGACTTTATATTAAGAACTGATACCTAATATTTAAACCATATGTCACTCAAAATCTTAAAATTTCTAACACATGCTCCCATGCCAATAGAAATGATCATATAATAAATGGCTTTATAATAGTAAAAACTAGTAATTTTTAAGCCCCAACCCATAATCTGTATTTATGGGCAATATTCAATTTTATACAAATTTTCATGGCAATTAAATTTTGGCAGTCTCTGAAACTGATTTAATAAGCACTAATATTCTTTTCTTTGTCTTTACATTCATGGTTTCCAAGTCCTATCACTTCGTCTTTCATACAGCCTCTTTGTAACCTAACTACAAAAACAGAGATTCACAGCCAATTAAAGAAAGCATGCTTCTTACACTCTTATATTCCTCCCTTTTATTCCATTTTCACTGAATGAACAAATAATGAACTAGTTCAGGCCCTACTCATCTCTCTCAGAACTACTGTAATAGCTTTCTAAATAATTCATCTGTTTTTCCTTCCCACCTATCTTGAATATTGTCACCAATTTTCTAATACTGCTTTCACGGTGCCTTGCCTCAGTTCAAATAAGCTTCAATGGCTGTCTTCCCAAAGCCTAAAGCTCTAATTCGAGAGGGGGTGAAAAACAATAACTTTAGAAACAACAATAAAAACATTTTTGGTTTCATAATATAAATTACCAAAAGCAAGGGCAACTGGATAGCAGAGCAAGGATTACAGTGGAATGATAAAATCCAAATTCCTTAATTTGGCATTCAATATCTTTCAGAATCCAGATCTACATATTTTCGGTCTTAATTAACCTTGGTTTAGAACATGTCCACAGACCAGCTCGAAGTCACCCTTAATTATGTTTGCACTGCTCTCAAATCAATTTCTAGCCAGAGTTTTCTGTGCATATCCTCAAAGCCTAACTTAACCGACCACTAAGCCAAGTATTTTTCCATGAAAAATGGCCCTCAAGTGAGAGGTTTTAGTCTCACTTCAGTTACTGCATTGTGATGGAGATGCTCTGGGCACAACAGCAAACGGTAAAATTACAACTTATTAACAGATGAAAATCAGGGCTTACTCATAAATAATGTAAATAGCACTGTTAAACAGACAAGTGTCAGTGATCTAGAAACCCTCTCTTCCAGGTAGGTTAGTCTATGCTTCTAACCCTGCTCTGCACACTTCTCACCTTTGTCTCACATCCGTCCTCTCAGTAGCCCTGAATCTTCCAAACTTATTTTAGTTCCAAAATCACAATATTTTTATTTTTTTAAAAAGCTAAACGTTTTTACCATCGCCTGTTAGAGACCCCCAATGATCTGGGTGGGTAAGTCCACCTCTTCACTCTCCCACTAGTTTTTCTCACCAGCCTTACACTAGATTCTCAGAAACAAAGAGCTCATTCCTGCCTCAGGGTTTTGCCCTGAAGTTGTTTGGAAATTTTTTCTCTCTGCAGCTCAAATCTCATCTTCTAAGCCTTTCTTAGTGTCACCTAACCTAAAAAAGCCCCCATAAATCCCCATCATTCTCTATGCCATTATCCTGTTTATTTTCCTCATAACACCACTATTCTGGGTTCTTTATTTATGTACTTATTATCTGTACTCTCCCAAGGGGGAGCATATGTGTCTTGCTTATTGCTATACCCTCAAAGCTTAGAATAGATCCTGTCTCTTGGTAGGTAATCAATAATGGGTTGAATTAATGAACAAACTCTTGAATGCATTAAGAAATCCAGACACACCGAAAATGGTTAACTATCCACTATCATAATCACGATGTTCTTACACTTACTAAAAAAACTAAAGTTTCCCAATAGGTATCATCAATATGGAATTAGGGAACTCTGTAAAGATAAGGTCCCTGAACAGGCAATATTCTTTCCCCTTTGCCTTCCAACCTCAGCATTCCAACACACAAGATTCCAAGAGAGTGCTGTCACCCCCTGAATCCGTAATGTTCAAAGACAGAACTCTTTTCTTTGTTCCCATACCAATACAAGATGAGTATGCTTCTGTCAATCATTTAACTTCCTGTGGTCAGGCGCAGTGGCTCATGCCTGTAATCCCAACACTTTGGGAGGCCAAGGTGGGTGGATCACCGGAGGTCAGGAGTTCAAGACCAGCCTGGCCAACATGGTGAAATCCCATCTCTACTAAAAATGCAAAAATTAGCCGGGCGTGGTGGCAGGCGCCTGTAATCCCAGCTACTCGGGAGGCTGAGGCAGGAGAATCACTTGAACCTGGGAGGCGGAGGTTGCAGTGAGCCAAGATTGCGTCATTGCACTCCAGCCTGGGCGACAAGAGGGAGACTATCTCAAAAAAAAAAAAAAAAAAAAAAAATTCCTGTGTAAAAACTTATAATTTTCTCTCTTACCTCAGTTTCCCTCAAGTATGTCTTTTTCATAAAGAAAAAGGAAAGACTGAGTAACTCCTCATCTTCTAAGACCTTTAATATGGCAGTTAGTGTTTTGAGTAGTATGTGGGTGAGGAGTCCGTCAACATCAAAATATTACTCAAAAGCATCGCAATTGGCTTATTTTCCCCCATTATGGAGAAGTGAATTGAGGAAAAAAAAATCAGACTGATTTTCTCTTAAGAAATGAATCACCTCTAACATCCTACAAGGCTATGAAGATTTCCAAGCAGGCAGTTTGTTACACTACTTGATTCTTGACCTTTTAATTCCTACTGCTAGTGGGACACTTTCTGTCCCCGAAGTAGCAAGTACTTATGAATGCATCTAATATTATGCATTCTCAATCTCTAACAAACGTGATTTTTTCGCTTCCAAAATAATTTCCCAAGATGAAAACGGCAATAAAACAATGTGCCTAATAATAATATACAATCAGGGACTTAGGTGAATGAAAGAACTTGAAAACTATTTTACAGACCATACATAGTCATGCCTCGCTGAACAGGGGGAACAGGATCTGAGAAATGTATTGTTAGGCAATTCTGTCGTTGTGCAAACCTCACAGTGTACTTACACAAACCTAGATGGTAGAGCCTACTACACCTATATGTAGGCTATATGGTATAATCAATTGCTCCTAGGCTACTAACGTATACAGGATGTTACTGTAGGCAACTGTAACACAATGGTATTTGTGTAGTGTTTATCTGAACATACCTAAAATAACACTGTACAAAGGATTAAAAGATGGCACAAGTGTACAGGGCACTGGCCATGAATAGAGCTTGCCAGCCTGGAAGCTGCTCTGGATGTGAGTAGTGAGTGAATGTGAAGGCCTACGACATTACCATGCACTACTGTATAACTCACAGACACTCTATGGTTAGGCTACACTAAATTTATCTTTAGATGTATTTCTTCAATAATAAATTAACCTTAGCTTACTGTATCTTTTCTATTTTATAAACTTTTTGGCTCTTTTGTAATAACGTTTAACTTAAAACACACATTTTAAAGCTATAGAAAAAAAATTTTTATATTCTTATTCTATAAGTTTTCTATTTTTTTTTAACTTTTGTTAAAAACTAAGATACAAACACATTACCCTAAGCCTACACAGGATCAAGATAAAGACGTCGCTAGGCGGCAGGAATTTTTCAGCTCCATTACAACCTTATGGGGCCACCGTTGCAAATGCGGTCTGTCCTTGACCTAAACGTCGTTATGCGGCACGTGACTGTATTTTGATTCTGTAACCTAAAACATATCACTTCTGAAAAACAGTATTTCTAACCAATATATATGAAAATGTCTGTCTCAAAACATTTCTCTGTGTCTCATGGTAAATCAGCCAATTCCTGGCAAGGAATCCACAGGTTTTCCCTTCTTTAGGAATGTCAACCATTTTGCCTTTTATTTTTTTTTGTAAGATTCAATTATGATGCACTAAGAGGCTGGGTCAAGTCCACACTGACAGCAATTCCTCCGACCCTGCAGCTGAAACCCAGGCAGAACTACGCCCCCTCGAACACAATGCCTAGATCCCCTCTCCCTGGCTCGGTTTAGCTAGTGGGGAGCAGTCCACATCACACCCCAGGGAGCTGGGCGGTGGCAGGACTTTACCAGAACTCTCTCCTTCCCATTTCTCCACGCACCACACCACTGGAGGCGCTCTCCCTTCACTGCGGTTGGGTCACTGTGGACGTTTTCCACTCGGCCAGCTCCCCACAAGCACAGGAGGAGGGGGAGGGGAAGCGCAAAGGGGCCACCCACGCCAGGCAGGAGGTGAGGAGGAAGCCCGGGGCAGAATGCAGGCCAACAGACCCGCAGCAAAATTGCACCTTTTCCAAAGAAGCAACCCAGACGGGTAGACAAAAGCACCTCCTAAAAAGATCTGGGTGCCAAGGCCTTTCCTTCCTCACCTCGAAGCCCAACCAACCCAGTAAATCCACAACCCTGGCTCCCGGGTATATACCCGGCTCCTACTACGGGTGGGTGCCTAACTTCCGCGAATCGGTACGCTGGGCATCACAGAGGGTAGAAGTGAGAGCCGGGAGCGGTGCACGTGTTCCCCGAAACCAAGACGGACAATAAGAACAAGCCCGGGCTCCAAGGGCCGCCCCACCCTTCTCCCAGCGCTTCCAACCAGGCGGGGCGCCATCGCCCCGAAGTCCGCAGACAAAGCGCCCTCGGGGCGGAGAGAAGGGCCCAGCCCAAAGCCTGTGGGGCTGCACACAAAAGAGGGAGGGGCGCGAGGGGCGGCGCGAAGCGAGAGGGCGCGGCACTCACCCACGGAGCCCGAGGAGCCCCTGCGCTTGGGCGCGGCCGGGGTGGAGGGGGGCGCGGCGGGAGCAGGGGCTGGCGGGGTCCACGCGGGCTCGGCCTGGGGGCTCACGCTGGCCGGGGGAGGAGGGGGAGGCCGGGCCGGAGGCTCGTCGTCCTCAGGGAGCTTGGAGGGCGAGACTGCAGCAACAGACAGCGGGGATGGGGCGGGCACCGTCGACGACACCGGGCTCGGGTCCCAAGACGGCCGCCGCTCCGGGGCGACGGGGGGCGCGGCCGGCAGGGG
Organism: Hylobates moloch; assembly: GCF_009828535.3. Taxonomy (NCBI): domain Eukaryota; kingdom Metazoa; phylum Chordata; class Mammalia; order Primates; family Hylobatidae; genus Hylobates; species Hylobates moloch. The sequence continues at coordinate 69,843,708 of NW_026652290.1, read as the reverse complement.
TCCCCGGGGCGCCGGCGGCACGAAGTCATTTCCGAAGTCCATCAGGGGCGCGCCGGCGGCAGGGGCGGTGGGCACTGGGGCCGCGGACAGCCCGGAGGCGGGCTTCCTCTCCAGCACCTCCAGCTCCTCCAGGTCTTCGTCCTCGTCCTCCTCTTCCTCTTCCTCTTCTTCCTCCTCGTCCTCGGGCTCCCTCACGAACTGGTACTTGAACGCGGGCTGCGGTCGGGGTGGGCTGTCCGAGGACGAGACCAGAGGCGACTGGTCCAGGTCTTCCATGGCTGGAGGGTGGAGATGATGCTGCAGCTGCTGCCGCCGCCGCCGGGGCCGCGTCTCAGAGCCGCGTGCGGTTGTGGGGGTTGGGGAGGACTGAGAGGGGCTGGGCCGACCGAGCCGAGGGACCTACTGTGGTGACGGCTCCCGGAACAATGAGACTGCTCCTCCTGCCTCCGCGCCGGTGATGCGCCACCCGCCCTGTCCCCAGTTGCCGCCGCCGCCCAGACGAGCTAGGAGAGAGGCCAGCGCACTCTCCGCCCAGTTTGGCGTGACTCACCCTCCCCGGGGGAAGGCAGGGACTGGCGCGGGAGGGAGAGAGCCAATCGGCTACAGGATAGAGAAGATAGGCGACCAGCCGGGCCAACGGAAAGGGAAGAAGATGAAAGTGGGTGGGGACCACGGCACTTCCTCTCTCTTACCGGCTGGGATTGCGTTCAATGGGCGGGGCTGAGAGCTGGGAGCTCCACCCCCACTGTGGGTAACTGTGAGTTGGGGTGGGGTCTTGGGCTTGCCCGCAGCTGGGGGTCTGTTTGTCGTTAGAGCATTGGGAAAGGGGGCGGGCTGCTGGCTGGGAGGGATCGGCGCGGTTTCTGGCGCGCCACCGGAAGGGCGTTATCCTGGGGGAACTGAGAGTGGAAACTTTCCTCCCGGGAAAGGAAGAAACCCGACTGGAGAAAGGTATTAACGGGACTGTGATGTGGGCCCTAAGGATTTTTAAAGATTTTTTGAAATAAAAGATTATTTGTTCACTTAAAGTTCCAAACTACATCACTACTACCACCCTAAAATAAGAAAAAAATTGTTCTTTGACAGGCTTACTCAGTCTAAACCGCAGACCCTGAAATTGGTAGGGAAAACAGCTGTGCTGAATTCACTAGGGATCTGGGTCCGACCATTTGAAAGTCTGCTCTTCTTCCAAAGAGTTTGGGGCCTTGCCTGCTGGACTCTTACATGGTAAGAGAGTGAGTCACCCAAAGAGAGAGGCAGCGGGGAGAGAGGAAAGTGGAAATACATAGATGCCTTGGAAAGCCAATTTGGTTCACGTTACATTTCAGTCACCTTAGGTTCATGAGTCAACATTTCGGATGATTCAGGCTTTCTGGGAGTCAGGAAGCCGCATACTCATTTGTTTGATATGCAGGAATAAGCATGATCCCCATTCCACTTTTTCTGAGGCTGGAGAGTTTAAAGAAAGTAGTTGCAGAACATCTTTGTAAGAATCAGGATCCTTTTATCTTTCTGATTTACCTTTCAAAAATATTCACTGCATGACTACTCTGGAGGCCCTGGAGGGAAGAGGATAACCTGATTTCAAGTTGCTCAAAGTCTAAATCTGTGCTGTATCTGACAGGTACTGGCTACTTGTGGCTACTGAGTGAACACTCAGAATGTATGTAGCTAGGCTGAAATTAGAGGTGCTGTAAGTGTAAAATGCGCACTGGATTTCAAGAATTAGTACCCCCAAAATGTAAAATATCTCAGCTTTCGTGTTGACTGAATGTTGAAATTGATATTTTGGATATATTGGAATAAGTATAATATTAAATTAATTTTACTTGTTCTTTTTAAAGCAGCTTCTAGAGTATTTTAAATACATAATAACTCACATTATATTTCTTTTGGACAGTGCTAGTCTACATTAATAATTAAGAAATTTTGATTGCCATGGGGAATCACTGGCAAATTCTTAGCTCCAACTAATTTATATTACTGTGGCTTAATTTGGGTATTAAAAAAGAAAAGTAAGAGTTGGAGGGAGGGATAAATAGGTGGAACACAGAAGATTTTCAGGGCAGTGAAACTGTTCTGTATTATCCTGTAATGGTGGATACATACCATTATGCATTTGACAAAACCCATAGGACTATACAACAGAAAGAGTGAACCCTAATGTAGACATTGACTTTAGTTAATGATATATCAATATCAGTTCATTAGTTGTAACAAATGTACCACCTCAATGCAATATGTTAATAATAGAGGAAACTGGTTAGGGGGGCAGGAGTGGGAGTGTTTGGGAACTCTGTACTTCCTGTTCAACTTTTCTGTAAACCTAAAACTGCTCTAAGAAATAAAGTTTATGAACCTTTAAAAAAGGAAAAGAATAAAGATTTCCTGGCAATGTTACTTGATTGGGTTAATTATCAACAATATATTCAAGACCTATCACATCAATTCCACGGAGAACTGGCTTTATTTGTACAAAACGTTTGTGACTTGCTTTGAGTTTGGTTTTATTTTTTGGAGGGGTTGGGAAGAGTAGGAAGAGAGATGTAATGATGTAGAATTTTGGGGCGGGAGGTTAATGCCAAATGAATTTAAACAAAACAAATTTCTACAATGATGACTACAAGAGACATATTTGAAGGCTTTGTCAAATATTTATCAAAAATTATCAAAAATTTGCCTGATTTTCAACCAATCGCGTAAACATACAAAAATATACTAACAGTATTTTATGATACGACCTTTTCTATTGTCACAGTTTAGCTATCAGCAATCTTCCCCGTATGCTTTTCCCACTGTGACTGTTCTGAAATTCCTTAATGATAAGTTTCACAGGGCTTTTATATAGGTCTAATATAAATAGGACTTATGTTATTTGCAAGTTGTTTATATGAGATTTCTGCATTCATATATCCCTGTACCTACTACTACTAAAATAGTCTCAAGGGAATATCTTTAATCAAAGTTTCACAAAAGAATAATTATAAATAATAGATTTTCAATTTTAATAGGAAATAGCAGTTAATATTGATGCAATAATATAAGCACTATCTGGTGCAGAATAAAAATAAATTTTATTAATCTCAGTGACTTCTAAAAAAGTAAGTATTTGATAGATAGATGAGTAAAGACTTTGCCCAGCTTTCAGAGAATGATCAACAAAGCAAAAAGAAAGAAGGCTGTTGCTGCTCTACCACAATTAAAAGTAAAGCTAGTTATACATTGTTGTAACTAGATGTAAATATCACTATCACTAACAAAATTCTGGTGGACATTTGAACCAGTTAAAAGAAAAATGCACATTCTAGATACTATAATAGTTTTAAAATAATTATTCAATAATTTATATTTCAAAATAGCTTATCGGCCAGGCACAGTGACTCTTGCCTATAATCCCAGCACTTTGGGTGGCTGAGGCGGGTAGATCTCTTGAGGTCAGGAGTTTGAGACCAGCCTGGCCAACATGGTGAAACCCCATCTCTACTAAAAATACCAAATTAGCAGGGCATGGTGGTGCACGCCTGTAAACCCAGCTACTTGGGAGGCTGAGGCAGGAGAATTGCTTGAACCTGAGAGGCAGGGGTTGCAGTGAGCCAAGATCGCGCCATTGCACTCCAGCCTGGGCAAAAAGAGCAAAACTCCATCTCAAAAAAAAAAAAAGAAAGAAAGAAAAGAAAATACCTTATCAGAAGTAGAAGATTAAAGTTTTCAGATACCACTGGTTAGTAGCTGTTCTCTCTGAGAACACTACAAGAGATCCAGCCTGATAGAATCATAGAATGTCAGGGTTGGGAGAACTTTGGGAGGTCAGCTTAACCAATCTCTCTTCCATTATCATGGTCTCACTTATAAGCAAGAGCTAAATAACGTGTACATATGGACATAGAGTTTGGAATGATAGTGGAGACTCAGAAGACTGGGGAGAAGGAGACGGGATGATGAGAAATTCCTTATTGGTACAATGTACATTATTAGGGTGATGGATACACTAAAAGGGTGACCACTATGTAATCAATACATGCAACAAAATTACACTTGTACCCATAAATTTATACAAATAAAAAATTTAAATAGTTAAAAAGAAATTTTTAAGAGTACCAAAATGATGTTTCAGTCTCTTTTAAATAGAAAGATTGAATGTAATTCAGTGGTGCTCTTGAACACAGGCCAGTCATTTTCAGTAGGTGAAAAAGCTGTGGTTGACTGCTCTTGAAACAGGTGTGTCTGTAATCCACCTCTCATCTTTCTTATCTTGCTGAACCATCCCTTTTGTGCTTTCACTTTATACTTTTTCATAAGAGAAACATTTGTTGGGTATACAGTCTTCACCAGGCCCTGCTCAAGACTTTGAAGAATACAGCACTAAGGCAAATAGACACCAATGTGCTTGCATGTTTTCAGTAAGAGACCTCTTACTTAGGGAAATCACCCATTCCATTTCTATAGTAGTATACCTTATTTGCATAATGCTAAATTGACCCCTAAACTGGTATTTGTAGAACAAGTTAATTGTCCTTGCATTATGTATGCCCCTAAAAAGAGTTAAAAGGCGTAGGATGGGTATACTCTTGCCTACATGTAGCAGGATGTGAACACCAGAGTGGGTTCCGTAAGAGAAGAAAGATGAGAGGTGGATTGTAGAGAAACCTGTTTCAAGAGCAGTCAACCACAGCTTTTTCACCTCTGAAAATGACTTGCCTGTGTTCAGGAGCGCCACTGAATGACATTTGACCTTTCTATGTAAAAAAGACAAATATCATTTTGGCACCCTTAAGTGAAAAATTAACAGCATGCTAAGTTGTTGTCCCTATCATTTTGCTGGGATTTTAGATTTTATGAAATGGCACCATTTTGTGAAATGCAGTTCATGGTTCTATTCAACATCTTAACTTATATTAAGTCCATTCTGTAATAAGAATAGAAATATAAATGTAAGATCAACTTCTTCAGTCATGCTAGTTAAGCATTGACAGTTAGTGTTGGACCTAAAATAAAAATGTTAAGTCCCAAAAAGAAATCAAATAATAAGCAAGTGAAAGTCATAATTAAAATTGAACCAAATCTTTCTCCTTTAACTGTTTTCGGTCCTCTGCATTATTAGAAATTAGGCTATTTGAATATGCATTGTTTCCCTGGAGAAATTTATTTTGATCTAGCAAAAAAATTATTTCAGATCCAAGAAAGTTAATTTTGATCTAGCAGTACAAAACCAAGCAGAAGACATCCTATGCTGTCTTAGACAAATAAAAATGTGTCCTTATCTGAAGAAAGAAGGCAGAAAAGAGTCCACAAAATTTAACAACTCATTCTAATATATAACATTATTTTTAATACTTAAAGGTTGAAGTGTAAGTTCTGTTATTTCGTCTTCAATGGAGATCGATAGAAACCAAGTGATCACTATCTTTAAACATCATTCATTGATTCAACTAAAACCTACTGACCATCTAGGCTCTGGTGATAAATAATAGATAAAACATATTTCCTAATGTCAAAGAATGTATAGTCTAGTTTACATAAGAATGTATATCTATAAATATGTGTATATATAGATGTATACATGTGTATACATATATTTATATGATATAGATTTATGTATCTATATATACATTTATGTGTTTGTGTGTGTGTGTGTGTGTATGTATATATATATATATCTGTACCCACACAGTAGTTCCACTTAATCCATGCTTTCACTTTCCATGGTCTTAGTTACCCTCAGTCAGCTGCAGTTCAAAAATATTAAAATGAAAACTCCAGAAATAAACAGTTCGTAAGTGTTAAATTGTGTGCTGTTCTGAGTAGCATGATGAAATCTCAAGCAGTCCCCTTCTGTCCCTCAAGGGAGGTGAATCATCCCTTTGTCCAGCAATCACACTATCTATGCTCCCTGCCCTCCCCTCGTGATAGATAGACACTTAGCATCCATCTCTGGGATCAGATCAGCTGTCATGGTATCACAGTGCTGCATTCAGGTAACCCTCATTTTATGTAATAATGGCCCCAAAGCGTGAGGGTAGGGACGCTGGCAATCTGGATATGCCGAAGAGAAGTCATAAAGTGTTTCCTTTACATGAAAAGGTGAGCTGGCTGTGGTGGCTCATACCTGTAATTCCACACTCTGAGAGGCGAAGGTGGGCAAATCACTTGAGGTCAGGAGTTCAGGACCAGCTTGGGCAACATGGCAAACCTGATTTCTACAAAAAATACAAAAATTAGCTGGGTGTGATGGAGTGTGCCCAGCACTCCATCGATGGAGCTATGCATCACATAGCTGCAATGGAGTCGCAGCTACTTGGGAGGCTAAGGTGGGAGGATGGCTTGAGCCTAGAGGGGTCAAGGCTACAGTGGGCCCTGATCACACCACTGCACTCCAGCCCGGGTGACAGAGCAAGACCCTGTCTCTAAAATAAAATAAATGAAAAGGTGAAAGTTTGTCATAGATATATATGTATAAGAAAAAACAGAGTATATATGTAGGGTTCAGTACTAGCCACCATTTCAGGCATCTGGGGGTCTTGAAATGTATCCCCCAAGAAAAGGAGGACTGTTTTATACCTTTGTTTGGGGGGGGAAAGAGAGACAGAGAGAGAGAGAGAGACATATTCCAGCAGGATTTGCAATAAGGCCTCATAAAAGTTGATGCTTGATCTTTTAAGACAGAAAAAGACAGGCATTTAAAGAAGAGGGCATAACATCTACAGAGGCAGGGTGAAATGAAACTTCAACAAAGATTCAAGACACAGAGAGACATCTGCTATAGCTAGAAAGGTCCAAAGTGATTGAAGATAAAACCAGAAAAATAAGCTAAGTACAGACACTGAAGGTCTCAAGTGCCATGCTGAAGAGTAGAAGCATTAGTCTCCCAGAGTTATTAAAGATTTTTTGAAGCAGTGTGGTGGGATGACCTGACTGGTAATTTACAAAAACAACAGTGACAGAGGATGGATTTTGGGTGCTAGAGTAAGAAAACCAAATGCAGAAAATGCAATTATAATAGTTCAGGTAACAATTGCCTTTATTTATAGCTTTATTATAACAACTGTGGTTTAAGTGAAACATAACTACTGCTTATAATTCTGGCAAAAGTTGATAAGAGCCTAAACTAATATCACATGAAATAAGGAGGAAAAGATAAATTTAAAATACATGTAAGAAGGTGAATTCATAGAATCTGATGACTAACAGGATAGAGGAACTAATGGAAAAGAAAGAAAAGCTGATTCTAAGGTTTAATCTTGGGTGACAAGGTAAATCGGTGCTGCCATTATCAAAGAAAAGAACTCTGAGGATAGAGCACAGTTTGGATGAATAATACTAGGGAGACTATAATGACCTAAGTTTTGAGGTACATTGAACTTGAGTTGACTGCAGAACATTGAAGTAGAAGTAATCAGAGAGCAGCTGGAAAACCAGGGCTGGACTTTAGATAGAAGTCTAGACTGCAGAGCAAGGTACCTGCATCTGCTAGTTAGCTTTTGTGGGTCAAGGTTTGACGGGAAATGTGGGGCTGCAGAAAGGTGACCAAGCAGGTTGCTGGGTACTGTCTGCTACTCATCAGAGAAAACAGCCAAGAATGCAGCCCTGGAAAACATTCATATGTAATATCTCCGGATGGACCTGAATCTCCACTTAATCTTTATTTTTCCAAGCAAAACAAATCAAAACAAAACAAAAAACTCCTTTTAGCTTTTCTTCATAGGTCCAGTGTTTTAGTTTTTAAGTAGGTGCTCCTTTTTGTCTTCTCTATCCACCTTAAATATTTAAACTCAGAACTAAAAATAGTATTCCAGTAAGTTTCCTGCGTAATTGTATTTTTACCACAAAGTAATCAATAGTAATAGGTACAGCACCAATAATTTAAGCCTACAGATTGCGTGAAAATCTTCAGTAAGCTAGTGACTCCAGCCTCTTAGCCAATAACAAGCAGTAGAATTGCCTACTGGACATTTGCCTCCTCCTGTAACCATCCACTAATGAAGACCCTGAAGAGAAGGAAATGGCTAAAAGAAAAGTAATAAGAGATTAAGCAAGCTCCATTAAATTACAACAGTAACTAGATGATAAGTGGTTCTCTTATATGTTACTTGTATTTATGAGTTATAGAATTTTTTAAAATCAATAGATCTATATTGCTCCTAAGTCACTCGTTTTCTACTTTTATCCACAGACCCCAGAAACACAATCATCACTAGAAGTGCTACAGTATATGACTCTACCTATGTCTTTGTTGAAACTCATTTACCTTTTATTACTAAAAAGTGATTGTGATCTAGAATTTTCATTTCATATTAGTTTTATTTATTGTCCTGAGCAGAATTTTTTCCTGTCAGGTGGTAAAGGAAATGTTAATCATTTATGAATGATAAAATGTTATTTAATCTAATGAGTTAAATATGGTGTATCATCAGTTCATTTCCTCTGCATCCCAAAACCCCATGAAAATGTCAGTAAAGCAATAAAAAAAATGATATTAACCAACAATGACAAAGAGAATAAGAGAGGAGACAACAATGGATAAAATATTTCAACACATTTTTGGAAGACAAAAAGCAAATGGAAGAGCAGTTACTGACTTAGCAAAGTGGATGAAGTTAAAACCTAAATATCTTTCAAGGGGCAATATCAACTAGAAGCAAGTCATTTTGTGTTACAGAACTCCTAAGAGGCCCAGTCCTTGGAGGTGCCAGGATTGAAAACAAATGGATTAAGTAAAAGTGGAACCCTTAGTCCCCATGTCCCCATCCTGCTCCCCAAAAGCCTGTTCCCCCAACTCCTGCTGTCTCCTATGCCCCATTCTCCCCCAGATAGGAAATGGGAGAATTCTTATGTGGTGAAAAAAAGTGGCTCCAGAGAAAATTCTTGAAAATATTGGCATGTAGAGTACCTCAGTAAAAAGGCCTGATCAGCCCTACATTTATGTCCACTCGTCTTCTTCCTTCTCCCCACAGAGCTTCCAATACATATTTTTAAGGCTATACCCTTACACATGAAACAAAAAACAAGAACCACCAGACATTCAATAAAAGACTTGAATGAAAACAAATGGAAAAATAAAAAAAACTTGAAGGAACAGAGACATACAGAGAACAGAAGAAAATAACAAACTATAATTAATATTTAGAGAGATTGGCTGGACATAGTGGCTCACGCCTGTAATCCCAGGACTTTGGGAGGCTGAGGCGGGTGGATCGTCTGAGGTCAGGAGTTTGAGACCAGCCTGGCCAGCATGGTGAAACCCCGTCTCTACTAAAAATACCAAAAATTAGCTGGGTGTGGTGGCAGGCGCCTGTGATCTCAGCTACTCCGGAGTCTGAGGCAGGAGATTCACTTGAACCCAGGAGGCAGAGATTGCAGTGAGCCAAGATTGCACCATTGCACTACAGCCTGGGCAACAAGAGCGAAACTTCGTCTCAAAAAAGCGCCAAAAAACCTATTTAGAGTGAGATAAAAGAAGGTATCACTTCCATAAAACAAAAACAGAAACAATAAAAATGAAAAAGAGAACATAAAAGAATTTATAACTTAAAACTGATGATATGCTGATAGCAACATTATTCTCAATAGCCAAAAGGTGGCTATGGGATGATGAAAAATTTTGGGAAATGGATAGTGGTGATGGTTGTACAGCAAATGTGAATATACTTAATGCCACTGAAAAATTGTTAAAATAATAAACTGTCATATGTATTTTACCATGCTAAAAATAATTAATTACAGTTTTTTTTCATTAATAGTGTTAGAACATGAAGTGGAAGACTCAGGAAATAGGGAAAAAAAGAACAAAAAAAGTATTAGCAACAAACCAGTGGAAATTGAAATTTTTAAAAAATGCAATAATGATATTGCCAAAAGATACACAATTTTAGTTAGGAGGAATAAGTTCAAGAAGTCTGTTGTACAACATTGAGGGTATAGTAAATAACAATGTATTATATTCTTGAAAATTGCTGAAAATAGATTTTAAGTGTTTTAACCATAAAAAATAAGCATGTGAGGTAATACATATGTTAATTAGCTCAATTTAGCCATTTCACAATGTACACATATTTCAAAACAGTGTACTGTACATGACAAATATACACAATTTTTGTCAATTTAAATAAATAATCCCCAAAAATCAATGTCATTTACAATAGCACTAGAAAACATGAAATACTGAAGGATTGATTTAATAAAATATGCCCAAGACCATTACACTTCAAGCTACAAGCATTGCTAGGAGAAACCAAAGAAGCCAGAGGGACTTTAACTTGATTTCAAGACTTATGATAAAGCAACAATAATTAAGTCAATGTAATACTGGCATAAAGATAGACAAATAGATCCACAGAACAGAATACAGGGTGTAGAAACAGACCCATAGAGCCACACATATATACTCATTTCATTTTTAACAAAGATGTCAAGGTATTTCAGTGGGGAAAGGACAGTCTTTTCAACAAATAGTGCTGAAACAATTGGACATACACATGCAAAAAAAAATGAACAAGAAATCTGGTCCTTTTTTCACATCACATTCAAACATTAACTCAAAATGGATCATGAGCCTGAATAGAACAATCAAAATTATAAAATTTCTTGAAGAAAACAGCATAAAAATTTGGCATGGAGATATAATGCTGTTGCAAATTTAAAATGGTACAACCACTTTGGAAAAACACTTGGCAGTTTCTTAAAAGTTAAACATCCCCAGTCATATGACTCAGTAATTCCACACCTAGGTATTTTTCCAAGAGAGATGAAAACTGGAAACAACCCAAGTGTCCATCAAGTGGTGAATGGATAAATATATTATAGCATTGGAATTTTAATCAGCAAAAAAAGGAACAAACTTGATATACACAACAATATGAAGAAACTCATGAGGATTATGTTAAGTGAAAGAAGAGAGACACAAAAGACTACACTATGATTCTGTTTATGTTACATTATAAATCAACAGGAAAAACTGCAAGGCTGTGGGGTGGAGGAAGGGAATGACAGCAGAAGGACTAGGGAACTTCTGGGATTAATAGAAATCATCTATATCTTGATTGTGATGATGGTTATATGACTATATACACTGTCAAAAATAATTGAACTATACATTTAAAATGAGTGAACTTTACTGGATGCAAATTATACCTCAACAAAGCTGATTATTTTTTCTACCATTAAGACAAAAAGATGAAAAATAGATGATAAAGATAAGGAAGAAGATAAATTTGGGAGGTTTATGAATTACTAATAAGAGATCCGGAAAGAGATAACAGGGAAAAACACTAAGCTTCTTATTATTCTGATTTGTCCTCTAGAAAGTGAACTTACAGTACAGTACTCCATGCGCCATGACAGAGCATTATTTAAGAGTTTACATTTTAATTTAGTACTATAAATGTGGGCAGATTTCGTGTCAAAATGTTTTAAGGCAACTTTTTTTTAGTTTTTTATTTTATTTTATTTTTGAAATGGAGTCTCACTCTGTCACCCAGGCTGGAGTGCAGCGGCACAATCTTGGCTCACTGCAACCTCCACCTCCCGGGTTCAAGTGATCCTCCTGCCTCACCCTCCCAAGAAACTGGGACTACAAGCATGCGCCACCATGTCTGGCTAATTTTTGCATTTTTAGTAGGGACAGGGTTTCACCATGTTGCCCAGGCTGTTCTCCAACTCCTGGCTTCCAGTGATCTGCCCGCCTCAGCCTCCCAAAGTGCTGGAATTACAGGCATAAGTCACCATGGCCAGCCTTAAGACTACTTCTTAAACAATTTTCCTTCTCTAAGTTACCCTTTACTGCTATGAAATTGATAAGGCTATAAATAAAATATAATTCTAAACTAATTTGTTATTTAAACCTTAGAATTGGGGCAAGTTGCTGTTTTCAAATGACCATGTACTACTGTGCAATTAAAAAAGAAACTTACGTAAAACAGATGTTTCTTAAGCATATTGTGCTTTCATTACTGTATCTCTGAAAACCATCAATTTATCTTTGCTTCAGCAGCTTTATTGAGATATAATTCACATATACAATTCACACATTTAAAGTATGCGATTCAGTGCTAGCCATTTATCTTTTGTACAACTTTTGAGTAAGATATGGAAGAAGAGACAATGTGAGTCAGTGGAGCAAGACTGTGGATCCAGTTTTGCTATGCCCTAAGTAACCATCAGTAACCTCTGGGCCCCCATATCCTCGTCTGCAAATCAGGGGATTAAACTAGATGACTTCTTAGTCTTGATAAACTTGATAAACTTGATAACTTGATAAACTTGATAAACTTGAAAGCTCTCATCTGCTTTCAAGTTATCTTATTTATGGCTCATGCCTATAATCTCAGCACTTTGGGAGGCCGAGGCGGGCAGATCACTTGAGGCCGGGAGTTTGAGACCAGCCTGGCCAACATGGTGAAACCCCTGTCTCTCCTGAAAATACAAAAATTAGCCGGGCATGGTGGCACACACCTGTAGTCTCAGCTCCTCTAGAGGCTGAGACAAGAGAATCGCTTCAACCCGGGAAGCGGAGGTTGCAGTGAGCCGAGATCGTGCCACTGTACTCTAGCCTGGGCAACAGAGTGAGTGAGAATCCATCTCAAAAGAAAAAAAAACTTATTTATTTTTAACCTTTAATTCCTCTTTAGCACTAACACCAAAAATCGGGATAAGCAGCTCAGAAAGTTATACTTTACAGCCAGACAGTTGCAACAATGCTTTGAATTAAAGACGGTACTTACAGCACTTGGAAGTCCTTATAAATGTAGTAAGATTCTTAAGCCTCGTCTTGAAAGAAGACAGTTTCATTTTACTCATTTCAGTAAGAAAAAGAGAAAGAAGGTAGTCACAGAGTGTGTTTAACTTAGATGAGCTTCTTTTTTCTAACTTTATTTTTCTCACTTCTAAAAGGAAATATGAAAACTCTATGTAGAAAGCTGAATAGATTTGGAAATATATTCAAGAAAATGAGATTAAAGTCAGTGGCTCAGCCAAATATCAAAACTATAAACAATATTGACTGTGGGGCTTTTATTAAAGTCAAAAATGAGAGTCCCCATAAAGGCCTGGTTGATATGCAAAATTTTGTCACTGCAAATATTTTAACAGTGTATTACGTCATTTGTCTCTTTTCTTTATTTCAAATTACAGAGTTAAATCAGTTGTTACTTTTTTAAGGAATTTACCAATATTTCTAAAAAAAACTTACACAGGATCTCTAAGTAAGTAATTAGGTATTGTTATGGGTTAAATTGTGTCCCCCCAAAAAGATATGTTGACATCCTAACCCCCAGTACCTTAGAATGACCTTATTTGGAAACAGGGTCATTGCAGATGTTATTAGTTAAGATGAGGTTATGCTGGGGTTAAGATGGGCCCTTAACCCAATTTGACTGGGCTCTGTCTGTGAAGAGAAGACAGACGCAAAGGGAAGATGGCCACGTTAAGACAGGCAGAAATTGAAGTGATGCTACCATAAGCCGAGGTATTCCTGGGGCTGCCGGAAGCTGGAAGAGGCAAGAGTGGATCCTCCCCTAGAGGCTTTGAAGCGAGCGCAGCTCTGCTAACACCTCGATTTTGGACATCCAAACTCCTGGACTGTAAGAGAATTAATTTGTTGCTTTAAACCACCCAGTTTGCAGTACTTTGTTATAACAGCCATAGAAAACATACAGACATATTGCCAAACATTACATACACACACAGACCTTAAAAACCAGACTTGGGAGGAGGGGACTGGCATGAGTCATAAATCATTTGGTTATTCTTGGAGATTAGACAGTGGTCTTTTTTTCCTGACTGGGCAATATCTAGGAGATAGCCAAAGGTAATACTGTAAGAATCAGCTAATATGAGACTAGCATATGGCAGCCAACAGGAATTGGCCCAAGGAAACCAAGAGACTCTAGATGAAAATAGAGGTAAGCAGCCCTCCAGGCCCCAGGAGAGTATGCTTCTCCGCAAAAGCTGTGCCTCTCCTAGGTTGTTGCCTGCCAGTAAGAAAAAGACATCATCAGCAGTGGGTACCTTCTGGGCCAAAGGTGACTTCAAGCCCATGAAAATTAAAAGCCCGTGACTATGGTCAGAAATACAATTTTAGTATGCATTTTGGGGCATATTAGCCTGCCCCACACCCCCTTTATCTAAGAACTTTCCTACACAGGGCTGCAGCCCTGGCAGCTTTCACATTTGTATTGTTTCTCTGCTCCTCTGTCCAGAGCTGATTAACCAAGGTTGCACACATAACTCTAGTCAGGCCAAACGGTCTTGTCTGTCTGTCTGTGTCTGTGTCTGTGTCTGTCTGTGCTCTGTCTCTGCCTCTCTCTCTCTTTCTCTCTCTCTCTCTCTGTGTGTGTGTGTGTGTGTGTGTGTGTGTGTGTGTGTGTGTGAATTGGCACTTAGAAACAAGAACCTGGACAGGTTACTTGAACTTAGGATGTGTATATTCAAGAGTGAGGGGATGGCTATATTTTGCCCTGTGCACACCAAGGCAACAAAGCCAGTTTACAGAAAGGGCACACTGGGGGGTGCGGAGGGTGGGGGGTGGGGAGTGGGGGAGAGACAGAGAGAGAGAGGAGAGAGAGAGCGAGAAAGTGGCTGCTTATATTCTTCAGGTGCTCCTAAGTCCTAGTTCCAATCATTCATGAAACTGGGCTGCACTTTTCTGCCTTCCTTAAGATACTCTATTCTTTAAATAAATGTTTTTGTTTGTACTGATTTGAAATAAACTTCTATTACTTGCAACCAAAGAGCCTTGACTAACGAAGCCATAGACATTATTATATTATCTGTGTTATTAAAATGTTTTTGTTGACAGTTACCTATAAAAGTCAGGTGGGGCTGGCATGTGGCTCATGCCTATAATCCCAGCACTTTGGGAGGCCAAGGTAGGCAAATTCTTGGAGCTCAGGAGTTCAAGACCAGCCTGGGCAACATGGTGAAACTCCATCCATATAAAAAATACAAAAACTAGTTGGACATGGTGGCATGCGCCTGTGGTCCCAGCTACTCAGGAGACTGAAGTGGGAGGATGGCTTGAGCCTAGGAAGCAGAGGTTGCAGTGAGCCAAGATGGCATCACTGTACTCCAAGCTGGGTGACAGAGCAAGATCCCATTTTGAAAAAGAAAAAAAGTCAGGTAGAAGTGAAACTTCTCTGGATACCCTCTTTCTGTAGTTTTGACCTTCAAATTATGTAACTGTATTGCCTATTTAAAAAGTATTTAATTTAGAAATTATTGTTGAAATAAGTTCCCAATATAGTGATTATGTGTTCTGCATCACAGTTCAGGATGCCCACTCTGTTTATTAAAGCAGAGTAAAAAAAAACAGATTGGAATTTTAAAACTCAGGCCTATGTAACAAAGCCAGAAATTTTACAATGGAGAATCAGAGGTTATGCAATAAGATATAATTCCTAGGTTTAGGTAGTAGGCTTGATCTCAAAATAAGGCTTGTTATCCAGAAAGTAACCCAACCCCCTTCATAGACCTCTTTGGGATGCTTTGAAAACTTCTGACCCCAGAAAAAATGCACAAACACAAAACATAATTTTTCAATGGTTCATGCATGCTTCAAAGCCCGTCCATGGATGTCAATAAATTTAGCTGCCAATACATTTACATTGCTCTCCTATTTAACTGGAGATGAATTTACATACCTGAAACAACTAAATAACCATACAGTGGTATTAAATATCTGCACAGCTTAGCAAGAAAGCCAAATAGGGAAGAAATCAGTGGATCTGATATGATGTATGCAGATTTTTTGGAGGAGCTGAGAAATGACCTCACTCTCAAAATAGTAGGATTCGGAGGCATAGAAGGTACAGAAAATAGAGCGTAGGCATTTGAGAAGACAGCAAAGTATATATGGGAACCATAGGACACAGGTCTAATTGAAGTAGGGATTTGTGTTAGCAAATTGTATATGGAAAGCACCTGGCACAGAGTCAGGCACTTGGCTACTCAATTAATAGTTATTATTATTATTATTATTATTACTATTAGAGCAGAATAAGGTCACATAGCTAAGGTGAAGCCATGTTCTAAAGGACCTTGAATGTCACAAAAACAATTAAGACTTGATAAGTCACTCTGTTTTTGAGCAGAAGAACTTGGTTCAGCAAAACTATTTGGAACATATGAAGAATGCGTTTGAGAAAGTGAAAAGAGGATGGGTACTAAGAGTAGTTCACCCAGGTGTGGTGGTTCACGCCTATAATCCCAGCACCTAGGGAGGCCAAAGCAGAAGCTTGCTTGAGGCCAGTAGTTTGAGAACAGCCTGGGCAACATAGCAAAAACCCCTCTCTACAAAAAATAAAAAATTAGCTGGGTGTGATGGTGCACGCATGTGGTTCTAGCTACTTGGGAGGCTAAGACGGGAGGATTGCTTGAGCCAAGGAGGTCGAGGTTACAGTAAGCCATGATTGTACCATTGCCCTCTAGCTTGGGCAACAGAGCAAAATCCTATCTCAAAAATAAATAAATAAATAATAGAGTAGTTCAGTGGGTTTTGATTACAAAGCTAAAGAGAACTAAAACTAGGATGGTGGGAGTGGAAATAAAGGACATATTTGAGGGACTTTAAAAACTGGAGAGGCCTCAGGGACTGATTCATGATCTACAAGGGATAAAGGAGAGGGAAAAGTCGGAGGGAATATTTTTAAATTTACATTATTATTATCATTTGCTTATTAAATATTACTAAATTAATCTTCTATTCTTTAGATTCTATGAGTGTTGCACTACTAGAATGTTTGTTCTGGGTAAAGGATGCAAACATCCTTGATGAAGCTCCCCACGGCTCTTACCAAAACTAGGCTGAGATACGATGTAGGAGGGAATCAGGGGTTTCTCTTCAGCCATGAACAGCTTTTAAACGAATATGTAGGCGGTGATAATGTTAAATGTACCACACAAAATCAGATTCATTTTTTTGCCCATATGAAATTTCCTTGGTATACATGCCAGCTACCAGCCACTTTCAGCCTTGTCTATGCTTAACAGCTTCTGAACTGTTTGTTGATGAAATTTTAGTGGAAATTCTTATAGTAGAATCCCAAATGTTCTCTTATTGTGTTAAGCCTGATTCATGGTAGTTGGAGGTTTTCATTCTCTCTTGGTGATTACGTTGGGTCTGCAGCTGCTGGAAGCAGAAAGAGGGAAAATACAGTGGTGCTTCCAGGTTGCTAAGAAAAATGGAAAAAAATCACAGAAATCACAGATAGCTTTAGAAATCATCTCTGCAGTCAAGGTTTATTTCAGTCACGTGGCAGCTCTGTTAGTTGTTCCTGGTACATTGTACAGTCAAAAATGCAATTCTGGTTTAAGTTTTGGCTTTCTTTTTTGATAATTTTTTTAAAAATTAAAATAATAGAGGCTGGGCACGGTGGCTCATGCCTGTAATCCCAGCACTTTGGGAGGACGAGGCAGGTGGATCACAAGGTCAGGAGATCAAGACCATCCTGGCTAACACGGTGAAACCCCATCTCTACTAAAAATACAAAAAATTAGCCGAGCGTGGTGGCGGGCGCCTGTAGTCCCAGCTACTCGGGAGGCTGAGGCAGAAGAATGGCATGAACCCGCGAGGCAGAGCTTGCAGTGAGCTGAGATTGCGCCACTGCACTCCAGCCTGGGCAAGAGTGCAAGACTCTGTCTCAAAAAAAAAAAAAAAAAAATTAAAATAACAGAGAGGAGGGTCTCACTATGTTGCCCAGGCTGGTCTTGAACTCTTGAGCTCAAGTGATCGTCCCATCTCAGCCTCCCAGAGTACTGGGATTACAGGCATGAGCCACCATGCCTGGCCTAAGTTTTGGCTTTCAGAAGGTAGTGTGATACGTAGAGAACATGGTGCCAGAAAACTTGGGTTCTAATTCCAGGTTTATCTCTAATTACAGAGATGACCTTGAGCAAGTCAATTCATTTTTTTTTTAACCCAGCCTATGACAAGGTATTGTTTCAGGAATAAGTGAAATTTCATTGTCAAAGCTCTTTGTAAATGTAAACACCACGAAAAATAAGGTATTTGTTGGAACTTTTTACTTTTTGTTTTGCCTGTGCCGATCTTGACATCCCAAGGACAAAATCTATGATTTATACTTCATTGGTTTTCTTTTTTTAAATATACTTAATACATGTAGAAATTTAATTAATAGTTTTTTAATTTTTGAGACAGTCTCACTCTGTTGTCCAGGATGGAGTGCAGTGGTGCGATCACGGCTCACTGTAGCCTCAACACTCCAGGCTCAAGCCATCCTCCCACCTCAGCCTCCAGAGTAGATGGGACTACGAGTACCCACCACCACACCTGGCTAATTTTTGTATATTTACCGGAGATGGGGTTTCAAGCCAGGCGCAGTGGCTCATGCTTATAATCCCAGCACTTTGGGAGGCCAAGGCGGGTGTATCGCTTGAGGTCAGGAGTTCGAGACCAGCCTGGCCAACATGGTGAAACCCTGTCTCTACTAAAAGTACAAAAATTAGCTGGGTGTCATGGCAGGTGCCTGTAATCCCAGCTACTCAGGAGGCTGAGGCAGGAGAATCTCTTGAACCCAGGAGGTGGAGGTTGCAGTGAGCCAAGATTGCACTACTGCATTCCAGCCTGGGCAACAGAGTGAGACTCTGTCTCAAAAAAGAGAGAGAGAGAAAGAGAGAGGTGGGGTTTCACCATGTTGCCCAGGCTGGTCTCTAACTCCTGGGTTTAAGTGATCCTCCTTCCTTGGCCTCCCAAAGTGCTGGGATTACAGGAGTGAGCCACCCCGCCCCCAGCCTTAATACTTTTTGATTAATGTTGCAAACAAGGGGGAAACTCTCCTGGAATGTCACTGGCTAATGGATTGAAGCTGCAGTCAGCCAGTGAGTGTCTTGCTATCTTCCCACAGCAGTAGTAGGAAAAGGAGATAAGGTGGCGAGTAAGGGGAGAAAGAAATAGATTGGATTTCTAACAATCTCCCAAAAAACACACAGAATTCAGCTTTTTATATTTGGCTATTTTTATTACAAAAAGCTAATTCAATGCCCTGGACTTTAAAAGGAATGGGCATGGGGCAATATAATTAACAATAGTATTTTGCCATTATTTTACCTTTTTAATGTTTTCTTTTTTTTTTTTGAGATGGAGTCTGGCTCTGTCACCAGACTGGAGTGCAATGGCGCGATCTTGGCTCACTGCAAGCTCTGCCTCCTGGGTTCACGCCATTCTCCTGCCTCAGCCTCCCGAGTAGCTGGGACTACAGGCGCCTGCCACTATGCCCGGCTAATTTTTGTATTTTTAGTAGAGATGGGATTTCACCTTGTTAGCCAGGATGGTCTCGATCTCCTGACCTCGTGTTCCGCCTGCCTCGGCCTCCCAAAGTGCTGGGATTACAGGCGTGAGCCACTGCGCCCGGCCTACCTTTTTAATGTTTTCTATCTTTTATTTGTTTCTTTGCAGTTTCATAGTTTTTCATACCTTTTTAGTGCTAATTATAGCATATAGTTGTCATATTTCAGTTATACCTATTTTTAAGTGCAGTGATCTCTTGAGAGATGTCTGGTGGATTCTCAATGCCAGTGGAAGTCATGGTTAATTTCTACATTCCTTTATCATCCTTGCTTATTCATTCATTTAACAAATATGCAAGGAGTGCCTACTATATACTGGACAGTGTCTTAAGCACTGGTTATGGAAGCAAAATGGGCACAATCCTTGCCCTCATGCAGCTCACAGTCTGGTGGCAGAGTATGCTAAAGACTTCTTGGGCCGGCCGCGGTGGCTCACACCTATAATCCCAGCACTTCGGGAGGCCAAGGGGGGTGGTTCGCTTGGTTCCAGGAGTTTGAGACCAGCCTGGGTAACACGGCAAAATACCATCTCTACAAAAAATACAAAAATTAGCTAGCATAGTGGCACGCACCTGTAGTCCCAGCTATTCAGGAGGCTGAGGTGGGAGGATTACTTGAGCCTAGGAGGTTGAGGCTGTGGTCAGCCAAGATCATACCACTGTACTCCAGCTTGTGTGAGAGAGCACAATCCTGTCTCAAAATAAAGAAGACTTGTTGTTGACCCCCAATATCCATTATCCTCTTCTTTAGAAGTGGACCTCCAATACTAAAGAATGTCAAGTAAATGATAGTCATCATCACATTCTTCCTCTAAATTTTAGTATGCATATTTTAAAAATAAGAATTTTTTTTTTTGAGACAGAGTCTCATTCTGTCACCCAGGCTGGAGTGCAGTGGTACCATCTCGGTTCACTGCAACCTCCGCCTCATGGGTTCAAGCAATTTTCCTGCCTCAGCCTCCCAAGTAGCTGGTGTTACAGGCACACACCACCACACCCAGCTGATTTGTATTTTTAGTAAAGACGGGTTTCACCATGTTGGCCAGGCTGGTCTCAAACTCCTGACCTCAGGTGATCCACCCACCACGGCCTCCCAAAGTGCTGGGATTACAGGCGTGAGCCACCGAGTTTTCCTACATAGCCAAAATAACAATCACAGCTGACAGTAGTAATAATTCCTTAATAGCATATTATATCTGAATACCCATGCATATTGAAATTTCTCCCATTGTCCACGCAATGTCCTTTACAGCTGGTTTATCCAAACCAGGATCCAAGTGAGGACCACACATCACATCTAGTTTTTATGTCCCCTCAGTCTCTTTGAAATATATCAGTCCCTTTATTCATGATACTGCAATGTTAAAGACACAGAAACAGGAACAATTGTTCTATAGAAGAATGTCCCAATTTCTCAACTTGTTTGATTGCTTCGTCAGGGTACCAGTTAGCTTGTTTCTCTTTCCCTTGTGATTTCTGTAAAGCTGAAATTATGTTATGACAAACTGATACAGAAGAGGGGCAGGGAAGTGCTGGGAGGAGAAAGGTGGGTCCCTGGCGAGGGCTCCACCCCCGGACCTGTGCCCACAGACCTAGGTGATGACTGGCACTCCTGCCTTCGCGCCCAAATGTTGCATTTCCCAAGACCACCCTGGCCTGCCACGCCCCCATCCTGTGCCTATAAAAACCCGAGACCCTAGCAAGGCAAACACACAAAAACAGCTGGATGTTGAGAGAAACACATTGGCGGGGGAACACACAAGCGGCTGGATTTCGAGAGGACATCGAGAGCACGTCAAGAGCACACGGACAGGCACTGGCACGCTGGCAGGTCATTGACCGGCAGAACAGAGTTTGGCCAGGGCTGTCAGAGAAGAGTTGGGCCACCAAGCAGCCCGACTTCCAGGGGAAAACCATCTCCCTCTGGCTCCTCCATCTGCTGAGAGCTACTTCCACTCAATAAAACCTTGCACTCATTCTCCAAATCCACGTGTGATCCAATTATTCTAGTACACCAAGGCAGGAACCCCGGGATACAGAAAGCCCTCTGTCCTTGCAATAAGGCAGGGGTCTAATTGGGCTGACTAACACAAGCCGCCTACAGATGGCTAAACTAAAAGGGCACCCGTAACACGCCCACTGGGGCTTCAGTTGTTAACATTCACCCCTAGACACTGCCGTGGGGTCAGAGCCCCACAGCCTGCCCGTCTGTATGCTCCCCTAGAGGTTTGAGCAGTGGGGCGCTGAAGAAGGGAGCCACACTCCTATCACATGCCCTGAGAGGGGGACAAGGGAATCTTTCCCATTTCAAAATTAAGGCCCAATTAGACTCAAATTTGAACATTTTTGGCAAGATTGTGTCGCAAGTAGTACTGTGTACTTCAAATCACATCACATCAGGAGACACAGAATATCTGACCCCTGGATTGAGGTGATGACAGCCTGACTTTTTCACTGTAAAGCTTTGTTCTTTTATGGACAGAAGTAATCTGTGCAGAGGTTTTGTTTTGCTTTGTTTGGCACCTTATGAATGTCCTTTCTCATTAGCCATCTACCTGATCATTTTAACATCAATTGAAAATGCTTGCCTGAGTCAATAATTTCACTAAGGAACCCTCAATTTTTAACAGTGTGTATAAAATCTCCCTTACTTTGAATAAAAACTGTATTTGCCTCCCTGACTCCAGCTGTATGGAATACAAGCATGATGGCTGGAACTGGAGCAACCATTTTGGACTGTAAGGTGGAAGTCATATGCTGAATTTGGTGGAACAGCTAGAGGGAAGAAGCCTAGGTCTCTTATGACCATGGAGCTACCATACTAACCTTGATCTACCTGCCTCTAAACTTCATTTATATGAGAGAAAAAGGAACTATAATTTTCAGCCACTGTATATTTTTCAGCTGTTGAATCAATTCCTGACACAGCAAAGATAATAAAACAAGCATATAATTATAATTTTGGTAAATTATATTTTAAAAAAATAGAAGATGGGAATAGAAGATAGTGGGCTTCTTAGGTGAGGTGGGAAAGCCTTCGCAAGGAGGTTGTATTTAAGTGGAGAGTAAAATGCTGAGAAGCAGTGAATTGCGTGAGGTGGTAGGGAGTATCCTAAACAGAGGAGACTGCGTGTGGGAAGTGATAAAGTAGAAAGGGCTTGCTTGGCATGTTCACAGAATTAAAAGGAGGCCATGTAGCTGGAACTTAATGACACCAGATGGTGGGGGAGAGGCTAGCAGATGCAACGTCATTTAGGACTAGCAGGCCATAGTAATGAGTTGAGTTTTTTTTTTTTCAAGCATAATGGTAAGAGTTGTAAGCAGGAGAATAACATTGAATTATGTTTTAGTTATTCTGGGCCCGATGCAGTGGCTCACGCCTGTAATCCCCGCACTCTGGGAGGCCAAGGCGGGTGGATTACCTGAGGTCAGCAGTTCCTGACCAGCCTGGACAACATGGTAAAACCCCGTCTCCACTGAAAATACAAAAATTAGCCAGGCGTGGTGGTGGGCACCTGTAGTCCCAGCTACTCGGGAAGCTGAGGCAGGAGAATTGCTTGAACCTAGGAGGTGGAGGTTACAGTGAGCGGAGACTGGGCACTGTACTCCAGCCTGGGCAACAGAGGGAGATAGTCTCAAAAAAAAAAAAAAAAAAGTTATTCTGACTGTACTGTGGTGAACAGAGGGCATCAAAAGTGAAAGCAGGCCGAGCGCAGTGGCTCACACCTGTCCTCTCAGCACTTTGGGAGACTAAGGTGGGAAGATTACTTGAGGCCAGGATTTCAAGACCAACCTGGGCAACAAAGTGAGACCGTCTCTCCACAAAAAAAATTTAAAAATTAGCCAGGTGTAGTGGTGTGTACCTGTAGTCCCAGTGCCTCAGGAGGCTGAGGCAGGAGGTTTCCTTGAGCCCAGGAGCAGCACCATGATGGCTGTACTCCAGACTGGGCAATAGAGCAAGACCCTGTCTTAAAAAAAAAAAAAAAAGAAAGAAAAGAAAAGAAAAAAGAAAACACATAACAGAAATTTATTTTCAAAAGAAACACCTAGAGTCATCCCAGACCAACTACAGCACTTTGGCAACAATTATTCATATTTAAAATGATAACACATTCTTTTTTTTTTTTTTTTTTTAGAGCGGGTTTCACTCTTTTGCCCAGGCTGGAGTGTAGTGGCGCAATCTCGGCTCACTGCAACCTCTGCCTCCCCGGTTCAACCAGTTCTCCTGCCTCAGCCTCCAGAGTAGCTGGGAATACAGGTGCTCGCCACCACACCTGACTAATTTTTGTATTTTTAGTAGAGACGGGGTTTCACCACGTTGGTGAGGCTGGTCTCAAACTCCTGACCTCAGGTGATCCACCAGCCTTGGCCTCCCAAAGTGCTGGGATTACAGGTGTGAGCCAACGCGCCAGGCCTACACAAACATTCTTAAATCATTAAAGAATATATTGGATTTCTATACAAAAATACCGAGACTGTGAAAGTATAATAACTTACTTAAAAATGCTCATCAGTGAGAAACAAAAATAGTTTTCTGGTTAATCTTTAGTTAACCAGGAGTCAAATTAATTATAATGTAAAATCCAGTTAATTGAGACTTTGTTATTTTAAATTATGTGATTAACTAAACATATGAATTTTTCCCTAACATAAATTTCCTTTTTAAGGAATCACTTATATGAAAGTGATAGGGTATCAAATTAGACTAATAATATAAATTAATAGCTTTAATTTTCCATTTAGAATGCATGTATTATATTATATGGGTTTGTAAACATTGTACCCCAAATAAGCCAGTAAGCATATGCTGGAAAGAATGCAAGTGAAATTACAGAGATAAGTTGAGTATGTTACTGATTGTTTTCCGTAGCCTGAAAAAGCCATCGGTTCTACTCTAGGATGTCTTCTTTATTCACCATTCTACAGGAGTTTTTTCATATCAGAATCCACTGGCATGCTAATATCCAGCTTACATAAATAGCATTTTACTAGAGCATTTGCTTTATTTATACCACATTTTCTTTACATTTCTATAACTAAAAGCTTTCTTAAATCGCAGTCATAATCTCTATGTTTTACCCCATCTGCCTTATACCGCTATTTGCTAGTATGATGAATGTATTATACTTCCTCTGTAAAGGGCCGCCTTTATAGGCATATTAACACATTTAAATCAAAATGAAATCAAATAAGAATATACCTAAGAAAATTAATGGATATCCACCAAAAGACAGGTAAAAGTGCTCATGGCAGCTTTATTCATAATATCTAAAACTTACAAAATAAAAAACCAAATTTTCATCAAGAGTAGAATGGATTAATTCATGTAAGAGAATACTAGAAAAATGGTTTGCAATAAAAAGAGCAAACCATTACACATGCTAATATAAGTCAACCCTAGAGAACCCATGTTGAACAAAAGGAACAAAGTACATACATACACACACACGCAAACCATGCAGTATGATTCCATTTATATGAAGTTTAAACACATGCAAAACTGCTTCTGGATGGCTAGATAATGAAAAAAACATGCAAAACTAATCTCTGGTGATAAAAATTAGAACAATGGTTATTGGGTTAGGAAAGTATTATTGACTGAGACAGGGCTTGATAGGGCCTTGTGGGATGCTGGAACTACTCTATACTTGATTTGGATGGTGGTTACACAGTTATACACACTCATGTAGAAGGTAATGTGCATACACATGTGCATACGCATGTGGAAAATAAACTTTAAGATTAGTGCATTTTACTATGTGCATGTCATGCTTCAATAATTTCTCTTAAATTCAGTAGTAAATTATAGTACATTCTCCAATAGACTAAATGAAGTTTTTAAAAAGAATAGAACTACATGAATTGGAAGGAATGATATCCCAAAATATTAAGTGAAAAAAGCAATTGGCAAAGTAGTTTGTTAGTATGAACCCATTTGTGTGTGTGTGTGTGCGCGTGTGCGTGTGTGTGTGTATGTTTTAATAGCTACACGTTTGATTATATATGCATGGGCAATGCCTGGAAGGACACACAGGAAATTGTTTTGATAGTAGGTTACCTCAGACAACTGGGATGTGGGACTGAGGCCTGGGGTTTGTACGTAAACTCTTATTTTTCAGTTTATTCTTTTTAATGCTCTCTTGATAAAAATTTAGCCTAATTTGGCTGGGTGTGGTGGCTCACACCTGTAACCCCAGCACTTTGGGAGGCCTAGGCAGGCGGATGACTTGAGGTCAGGAGTTTGAGACCAGCCTGGCCAATATGGTGAAACCTTGTCTCTACTAAAAATACAAAAATTAGCCGGGTATGGTGGCGGTCACCTGTAATCCCAGCTACTCAGGAGGCTGAAGCAGGAGAATCATTTGAACCCGGGAAGCGGAGGTGGCAGTGAGCCAAGATCGTGCCACTTCACTCCAGCCTGGGTGACAGCAAGACTCCATCTCAAAAATAAATAAATAAATAAATAAAGCCTGCTTTACAAGGCCTTATTAATCTTTTCAGCATTTGTAAAATTGTATTATGTTGAGGCATATGAAATTGTCAATTTTATAAGTCAAAAATGTGAGAATATTGGCAGTTTAATGTAGTTCAATGTCATACAATGAACAGAAGTAGGTATACGAAAACATTCATTTAGACATTACTCATTCAGAATTTGAAATAATTTGCATGTTCGACATAAAGAACATAACCCAAACCCAATAAGATTATCTATGTATATTTGAGTTTAATGTTTGTTACCCAAAAGTACAGTAATTTAATAAACCCTTTAAAATTGTTTAAAATGTACACTATTCATATACTAAATTATTTCTAATAGTTTCGGAACCTATAATTTAGTATTACAAAAATATAATGAAATTAGAAATTGGAAAATCTAGGGTTAATGTCCAGCTCTGTCACTGGCTCTCTGACGTAGAATAAGCTGCTTGATGATTGCTCTGAATCTCAGTTTTCTTCAGTATAAGATAAAGAATATGATACCTGACCTGCAGGATTGCTCAAAGGATTAACTTGTTGATGCATGTAAAAACACTTTGGAAAGTACAAAGTACCATCCACATGTAGTCATTAATGTTTTTAAACAAGGAAAGGGAATAGCACATGTTTGCTTTGAAAGGATCAACTTTGCAGTAACCATATTGCAATTTTTTTTTTTTTTTTTTTTTTTTAAGATAGAGTCTTGCTCTGTTACCCAGGCTGGAGTGCAGTTGCACGATCTCAGCTCACTACAACCTCCACCTTCTGGGTTCAAGTGATTCTTGTGCCTCAGCCTCCCAAGTAGCTGGGATTACAGGCATGCAACACCACACCGAGCTAATTTTTTTGTGTTTTTAGTAGAGATAGGGTTTCACCATGTTGGCCAGGCTGATCTCAAACTCCTGACCTCAAGTGATTAGCCTGCCTCGGCCTCCCAAAGTGCTGGGATTACAGGCGTGAGCCACCGCACCTGGCCCCATATTGTAATTTATATTCTTCTAGATCAATAATTCTCAGATTTTTCATCTCAAGATCCCTTTACACTCTTCCTTGCTGTGGATTTTAGCTACTAATATTTACTGTACCATAAGTTAAAATAGATTTTAAGTATTTATTTTAATATAACATTAATAAACCCACTGCATGTTAATATAAATCACATTTTTATGAGAAATAGCTATTGCTGAAACAATAAATAATTAGTAAGAAAAGAAGCATTATTTTACATTTTTGCAAATTTCCTTAAAGTCTAGCTTAATATAAGACAGTTGGATACTCATATCTACTTCTGCATTCAATCTGTTGAAATCTGTTGTTTTGGTTGAAGTATATGAAGAAAATTTGGCCTTAAGCAGATATGTGGTTGGAAATGGGAAGAATATTTTAATGATTTTTTAAGATGATTGTTGATATTACTATTTGGTACCATATCAAAACTCAATAAGTAGTAGTTTCTTAAAGGTGATTTGCAGTGTGGAATCTGAAACTATATCGATGAACTTTTCCTACCCTGCTACGTTAAAATCCATTGGTCTGTCTTGCACTCTGAATGGATCTTTCAGCCATGCATCATCTAGTAACATCATATTGAAAATATCACTACATAGACTTATTGACATCTTCCCAAGCTTGACACATTTCCTTAGATGATATTTTAAAATCGTATTAATCATATCATTATTTCCCGCATCAGAAAAGTCTTTTAGTACTAGGAAACTGTCATACTCACAATGGTGAATACAGGTCTTCCAAAATTCAAAATTTTAGTTGAAAACCCAAATTTTATCTTTAATAAAATACTGTCAGTTTTTCTTTCCTCGAAATGACAGGTTTACTTCATATGTTTTTGATTAAAGTTCCACTGAATACCCAAGTTTGAATAACCACAGTTTGTCTGCCAGTCACTCTTTCAAGTGAAAAATGGTGTTCCACAAAAAAAAGAGGGGGGCTAGTTTGGCTTGCAGCTGAAATAATTGCATAAATGATTTGCTCAAGACAATCACTTTTGTACTTCAGTATGCAGCAACAATGCTTTCTGTGTACTTTCCATTATATCACACAGAATGTTAAAAAATGGGCACTCAAGGGTCAAGATTTAATTAATACTTTTTACTACTTTGACAAGGACCTTCTTCAGTGAAACCGGCTTTTCTTTTTACCGTGAGTGCATGGAGGTGAAGAACACAAAGACAATTAGTGTGCTTTAAAGCCACTGCCTTGATTTGTGCCAAGGCACCCAAAGTTCGCATCACCATTGTTTCTGCATCATCAGTGCAAAATTAGAGAGAAGTGGCACAAGAGGTGGGGAGAGGGCAAATAACATCTTAATATTATTATAAAAAGAGTTTGGACCTTGCAGATTTTCGGAAGAAATCTCAGGCAGAGCACCCAGGGGTCTGTGCACCACACTTTGAGAATTGCTGATCTAGATAATGACTAACACATTTTACCTAGCTCAGAACAAACCCTAATTAGACTGGTTTAGTCCAGTCATATTCAAGAAATCAATTGTTTAGAATACGAAAGTTCTAATCTTTATCAGTGAGATAAAAATAATGCTTCTCATCCATGTCAGCATTCTTCTGGAAAATAAAATCCAAAATTACCTGGTCCTCTGTAACTGCCCCCCTCAAAAAAATCAGAAAGCCCCTCTAATACTCTAAGTATTCTTCTTAGTAAATTCAACTCTGCCATTGTCTAAGAACAAACTGAAAATATCTGCATGGCCAGGACTACTATCCACAGGGTCTATTGCTATTAAACAAATAAGAGTTACAACTTGTAGGTGAGTATGGAGTATAATTGTTCACCCTCCTTTCGGAAGTAGAGTTAACTTCTAGGAAATCTCACCTGTGAGATTTCTCTAAGGCACTAAGGGAAGGCCTCTTGCTCCTCCACCCAAGCATTCTTCCAAAATTAATAACAGAAGCTGGCAGATAAGCAGTCTCCCAGAGAGGCCCAACCGACATTCCTGGGGGCACCTCCAGGGCCTGCACCTCCACCCATCACCCAGTGTCCACGAGGTTCAGTGTTTTCTCTAAGAGAGCAAGAAAAAGAGACCAGAGTGGAACTGAACCATGTTAATTTGATGTCAGAGAGGAAAAAGAGAGAAACACAGGTATATGAATTAAGCCAAATGCTCGCTGGAAAAGTAGGGGTGATGACAACTGGGGAAAGTATTGAGAGAAGGGATGAAGAATTAAGAGAAAGCACCAAATGTGGGGTAAAAGATGACACATTATTGAACTCCCTTTTAAAAAGTTTTGCCCAGTGGTTTGTATAGTTTCGATGGCAGAGACTAATCATAGGGCAAACTGAGAACATGCCAAGCACCATTAACCAAGGCAAAGAGACAGTCTAAAGCAGGGGTTCCTCAAGCTCAGAACAATTAAAACTATGAGCTGGATAGTCTGTGTTATGGGGGCTGTCTTGTGCATTCTAGGATGTTTAGCAGGATCCCCAGCCGCTACTCATTAGATGCCAGTAATACTCCAGTAATACACCCTTCTCCAAATCCTCCCCACCCCGCAAACAAAAGGCCAGGCACAGTGGCTCGCACCTGTAATTCCAGCACTTTGGGAAGCTAAGGCAGAAGGATCCTGTGAGCTCAGGAGTTCAACATAGCGAGATCTTGTCTCTACTAAAAATGTTAAAATATTAACCAGGCATGGTGGCTCACACTTGTAGTCCAAGCTACTCAGGAGGCTGAAGCCAGAGGATCACTTGGGCCCAAGAGATCAAGGCTGTAGTGAGCTATGATCATGCCATTGTACTCCAGCCTGGGTGACTGAGCAAGGCTCTGTCTCAAAAAAAAGAAAGAAAGAAAGAAAAAGAAAATACTCCTTCCCATTTGCAACAACCAAAAATGCCTTCAGGAAGAGGGATGAGATTACGGGTGGGGAGCAAAATTGACTTTACTTAAAAATCACTGGTCTATTATTATCTCCGCATATAAAATTCTCTACTCCTATCAAGGACAAACAGCTGTTTTGATTTTTGTTTTTTTTGTTTGTTTGTTTTGTTTGTTTTTTGTTTTTTGTTTTTTTTGACGGAGTCTCGCTCTCTCGCCCAGGCTGGAGTGCAGTGGCACGATCTCGGCTCACTGCAAGCTCTGTCTCCCAGGTTCACACCATTCTCCTGCCTCAGCCTCCCGAGTAGCTGGGACCACAGGCACCCGCCACCACGCCCGGCTAATTTTTTGTATTTTTATTAGAGATGGGGTTTCACTGTGTTAGCCAGGATGGTCTTGATCTCCTGACTTCGTGATCTGCCCACCTCGGCCTCCCAAAGTCCTGGGATTACAGGCGTGAGCCATGGTGCCCTGCCTTTTTTTTTTTAAAAAAATGAAATTTGAAACTCCAAGCCCAGTCTAAGTTACAAGCCCAGTCTAAGTTCCTGGAAATGGTTTCAAATTCTGCTTAGCTTCTACAACAATAATTTACTGGCCACCAGGGGGTCTCTTGCTTGTGATCTATAAGATAAAATGTCTGGCACAGAGTCAGTCATCCTGGGTCCTATTACTACCCTGCAATTAACTCTTTGTGTCTCAGTTTCATCATTTCTCAAATGGGGGCAATAGTACCTCCCCTACCTTCTGTACAGGTGATTGTAAGGACACAATGAAAGGAGATGGAAAAGTGCTTTGAAAGTTAAAAGAAAATGTAACCAGACATAATTAAGTCATTATGGTATTTTCTGAAACTGGAAACACATTAACAAATAACCCTGTGTGTTTGATGCCCTTTTCTACTTTTAACTACATAGGATTTGTCTTGCTGGTATAGGAGAGGCACCATTTGCCATAAAAAAAATGCCAGCCATTTACTTCTGCTAATGCAGAGAATAAATGTGATCTGATTCCATGAAAAATGCTGCAGGCGATCACTGACTTCAGACCGTCAATTTATAGATTACCCCTTTTTAGCAAACCATAGCCCATACCCTTCACTGATGTCCCCAGCACTGCCGCAGTGCCTATGGTTGTCAAAAGACCATAAACAAAACCCCTGAATCTTTTTAGAGATTCTATGGATTTATTAGTGAAGGGAGGGAAGAAGTTGTAAAGATCATAAACAGTTTAGGAGAGAGGAGTCCAAATTACTTTGTAAAGTAAAGATGTTATAATGACTGAGTTAGCTAGAGAATTTTGGAACCCCAAAGAGATTCCAAGAGAGAGAAGAGCAGAAAGTAAAGTTAGAAGATTGTTAAAATCAACTTCATTTACTTGAAAATTTTCCGGAATACAAGAAAGTCAAAATGTTCATCATCTTCCTCCTCTGCTTCCTGAAATAAGCAGCTCCCACCACTATCCCAAATCATTAGGATGTCCTTCCATGGTACGGGTGTGCCACAATTGGTGTAAACAGTCCCTTATTGATGTGGATTGTTTTTAGTTTTTTTTTCTTTTTTTAAAAAAATAAGTAAAACTGGAGTAAACAGAGTCAAAGAAAAGCATTATAGAAAAGCATTATTTGTGTGTATAAATTTTTATATATATATATATATATATATATTTTTTTTTTTTTTTTTTTTTTTTTGAGGCAGAGTCTGGCTCTGTCTCCCAGGCTGGAGTGCAGTGGCATGATCTCTGCTCACTGCAAGCTCCGCCTCCCGGGTTCACGCCATTCTCCTGCCTCAGCCTCCCGAGTAGCTAGGACTACAGGCGCCCACCACCATGCCCGGCTAATTTTTTGTATTTTTAGTAGAGACAGGGTTTCACTGCTTTAGCCAAGATGGTCTCGATCTCCTGACCTCGTGATCCGCCTGCCTCAGCCTCCCAAAGTGCTGGGATTACAAGGGTGAGCCACCGCGCCCAGCCGAGTATTTACATTTTCTTAGGATACTTTCTTGATTGTGAAGCTTCTGGATAGAGGGGCATACACATTTTTTAAGTTTTCACTTTTGATAATAATTTTTTTGAGCAATTTCTTCTCTTTAATTATCACAGTACCATCTTGCTGTTCTAGATATAACTGTACCACTTAGCACTTGAGCACATGCCTAATGATACTCGATATGCATTCTAATTTTGAAATTCCCCAAAGGAATGTTTACATGATCTTCAAATTTGAAAAATCTCTAACTATAAGGATCACAACTATTACTGTTTTCTGTCGTCTTTTTACAGGATTACCATTTGTGCTTTACACTTCTTTATTAAATATGCCATGTTTATTTCAAATAATCAAAAGAGAAATTGTTAAAGTGTTTTTTTCTGCAACTCTATCCCCTGAAAATGAGCTTCTTCAGTTGCTCGGC
The DNA here is from genome assembly GCF_009828535.3 of Hylobates moloch. Lineage (NCBI taxonomy): Eukaryota > Metazoa > Chordata > Mammalia > Primates > Hylobatidae > Hylobates > Hylobates moloch. Next base: position 69,811,675 of record NW_026652290.1, on the reverse strand, counting down.
TCAGTTGCTCGTTCTTTCATCTTATTCAATCACCCCTTCTAGCTTCCATCCCTCAATATAATTATTTATGTCTGCAATTTTATTAGGCAATTCTGTTAAGAGGCCAGACTGGGTTTTACATATTTTTTAATAAATCATAAAGAAAAGTTTTACTGCACCTACTATACAACAGCAAAGAAAGACAATTTTAACTAGCCATGTGTCTCATAGAAACCACTTTCAAAAGTGTATTGCTGTGCATAAACTTGTGACCTTTTTCTTGCCCGCTGGGGATAACCTTTAGCTCAATCTCTATTTATTTCTCTCCGTAAATATCAAACAACCAAGAGCATTAATTTTATCATCCAATGTGCATCCCTTTATATTTTATTATTTGCAATAGTGTCTACAAATAGCTTTATAGAAGACATAAATATGCAGTAGCATAGCATTTAGTTGTTACTATTAGAAGAAATGGTAGCAGTAGTTCAATTTTTATGTGTTATCCTTGGAGCTAAAAGTAGGAGGAGAACAGAGAATTTGGCAGCAAGTTGGTATACTTAAGGAAATGCCTACCAGCCAACCCCAGTATCTTTGGGAAGCAATTCTGGGAATTACAACAAAAATGCTAATATATGACATTTGTGTGAAGATACACTACTATGTCAATGCACAAATTTCCAGGGACTCATTAGGAGCCACTTTAAAATACAATTTTCAGAATTCTCATTTATCTTTAGACTGCTCATATCGATGGCTTTCTGGGGACATTTGCTGATTCTATGCACTGAAAATTTCAATCTAACAGCTTGATTCACAGATGTTGAAACTGAAAAGAACTTTAGAGATAAAGCACAGTTTTCTTCACTTAAAGGCAAAGAGACTTATAAACTTATCCAGACCACTTGTTGGTTGGTGGCAGTGGCAGGACCTGAGCTCAGCTTCTGACATGAGCTCTGGTGTACCACCCACAGCACCACCCTCCCTCAGGACCACCTGCCCCAGTTTCATCGCAAGGTGGCATTCACTGTGAGGTTAAGCCAGAGTCACGGCATATCTACAAAGCAGCTCACTTGCCCATCCTCTGCAATGAAATCAGATGGCAAGTAAGTAAACATAATGCACTCTTGTCATAAATTTCAGGTGTTCTGTCTCAGACACCCATGTTTGAAGGTGATGTGCTTTAGTAACCCATTTGTTTTACAGGATGCTATGGAAGTTGGTAGTGACTCTGAAGCTAGGTCAGCGATGAATATCATAAAGTAAGAAAACACTGGCCATGCACAGTGGCTCACGCCTGTAATCTCAGTGCTTTGGGAAACTGAGGTGGGAGGATCGCTTGAGGCCAGGAGTTTGAGGCCAGCCTCAGCAACATAGCAAGACCCCTGTCTCTACAAAAAATGTTAAAATTAGCCAGGTGTGGGGGCACACTCCTGTAGTCCTAGCTACTCAGGAAACTGAGGCAGGAGGACTGCTTGAGCCCAGGAGGTTGAGGCTTCAACGAGCTATGATCACACCATTGCACTCCAGCCTGGGCAACTGAGCAAGACACTGTCTCCCCGCTGCCCTCACTGAAAAAAAAAAAAGAAAATATAGAGAAAGAGGGAATCCTCCCTAAATCATTCTATGAAGACAGTATCACCCCAATATCAAAATGAAGAAAGGATATAACAAAGAAAGAAAACTACAGACCAATATCCCTGATGAACATAGATGCAAAAATCCTCAATAAAATACTAGCTTGCCTAATCAAACGATATATCAAAAAGATAATCTACCATGATCAAATGGGTTTCATAACAGGAATAAAGGGATGGTTTAACATCTGTAAGTCAATAAACGTGATACACCACATAAACAGACTTAAAAACAAAAATCACATGATTATCTCAAGAGACGCAGAAAAAGCATTTGACAAATCCAGCATCCCTTCATGATTAAAACCCTTAGCAAAACTGGCATATAAGAGACATAGCTTAAGGCAGTAAAAGCCATCTATGACAAACCCACAGCCAACATTATACCAACTGGGGAAAAGTTGAAGGTATTCCCCCTGATAACTGGAACAAGACAAGGTTGCCCTCTTTCACCACTTCTGTTCAACATAGTACCGGAAGTCCTAGCCAGAGCAATCAGAAAACAGAAAGAAATAAAAGGCATCCAAATTGGTAATGAGGAAGTCAAACTGTCACTGTTTGCCGATGACATGGTCGTATACCTAGAAAACCCTGAAGACATCCAACAATCTCCTTGAACTGGTAAATTAATTCAGCAAATTTTCAGGATACAAAATTAACATACACAAATCAGTAGCTCTGCTATACACCAACAGCGACCAAGCTGAGAATCAAATCAAGAACTCAACCCCTTTTACAATCGTTGCCAAAAACAAAACAAAACCTTAGGAATATACTTAACCTAAGTGAAAGGAGGTGAAAGGCTCTTACGAGGAAAACTACAAAACACTGCTGAAATAAATCATAGGTGACACAAACAAATGGAAACACATCCCATGCTTATGGATGAATAGAATCAATATTGTGAAAATGACCATATTGCCAAAAGCAATCTATAAATTAAATGCAATACCTATCAAAATACCACCACCATTCTTCACAGAATTAGAAAAAACAATCCTAAAATGCATATGAAACCAAAAAAGAGCTCATACAGCCAAAGCAAGATTAAGCAAAAAGAACAAATCTGGAGGCGTTACATTACTTGACTTCAAACAATATTACAAGGCCATAGTCACCAAAACAGCATAGTACTGGTATAAAATAGGCACATAGACCAATGGAACAGAATGGAGAACCCATAAATAAAGCCAAATATTTACAGTCAACTGATCTCTGACAAAGCAAACAAAAACATAAAATGAGGAAGACACCTTATTCAACAAATGGTGCTGGGATAATTGGCAAGCCACATGTAAAAGAATGAAACTGGATTCTCATATCTCACCCTATACAAAACTCAAGATGGATTAAAGACTTAAATCTAAGACCTGAAACCACAAAAATTCTAGAACAAACTTTGGAGAAACCCTTCTAGACATTGGTTTAGTCAAAGACTTCATGACCAAGAACCCAAAAGCAAATGCAACAAAAAGATAAATAGATGGGACTTAATTAAATTAAAAAAGCTCCTGCACAGCAAAAGAAATAATCAGCAGAGTAAACAGACAACCCATGGAGTGGGAGGAAAATATTCACAATCTATACATCCGACAAATGACTAATATCCAGAATCTATAAGGAACACAAACAAATCAGCAAGAACAAAACAAACAATCCCATCAAAAAGTGGGCTAAGGACATGAATAGACAATTCTCAAAAGAAGATATACAAATGGCCAACAAACATGAAAAAATGCTCAACATCACTACTTGATATAGTTTGGCTGTGTCCCCACCCAAATTTCTTTTGTTCTTTTTTTTTTTTTTTTTTTTGAGGTGGAATCTCACTCTGTTGCCCAGGCTGGAGTGCAATGGCACAATCTTGGCTCACCGCAACCTCCACTTCCCAGGTTCTAGTGATTTTCCTGCCTCAGCCTCCTGAGTAGCTGGGACTATAGGCATGCACAACCACGCTGAGCTAATTTTTGTATTTTTAGTAGAGACGCGGTTTCACCATGTTGGCCAGGCTGATCTCAAACTCCTTACCTCAGATGATCTGCCTGCCTCCCAAAGTGCTGGGATTACAGGCGAGAGCCACTGTGCCTGGTCCCACCCAAATTTCATCTTGAATTGTAGTTCCCATAATCCCCACGTGTCTTGGGAGGGACCCAGTGGGAGATAAGTGAATCCTGGGGGTGGTTACCCCCATGCTGTTCTCATGATAGTGAGTTCTCACAAGATCTGATGGTTTTATAAAGGGCTTTTCTCCCTTTGCTTGGTACTTCTCTCTCCTGCAACCTTGTGAAAAAGGACATGTTTGCCTCCCCTTCCACCGTGATGGAAAGTTTCCTGAGGCCTTCCTAGCCATGCGGAACTGTGAGTCAATTAAACTTCCTTCCTTTATAAATTTTTTTTTTTTTTTTTTTTTTTGAGACGGAGTCTCGCTGCTGTCCCCCAGGCTGGAGTGCAGTGGCGCGATCTCGGCTCACTGCAAGCTCCGCCTCCGGGGTTCACGCCATTCTCCTGCCTCAGCCTCCCGAGTAGCTGGGACTACAGGCGCCCGCCACCGCGCCCAGCTAATTTTTTGTATTTTTAGTAGAGACGGGGTTTCACCATGGTCTCGATCTCCTGACCTCGTGATCCACCTGCCTCGGCCTCCCAAAGTGCTGGGATTACAGGCGTGAGCCACTGCGCCCGGCCCTTCCTTTATAAATTACCCAGTCTCGGGCAGTTCTTTTTTTTGAGACGGAGTGTGTCGCTCTGTCACCCAGGTTGGAGTGCAGTGGGGCGATCTCGGCTCACTGTAAGCTCCGCCTGCTGGGTTCATGCCGTTCTCCTGCCTCAGCCTCCCGAGTAGCTGGGACTACAGGCACTCACCATCATGCCCTGCTAATTTTTTTGTATTTTTAATAGAGAGGGGGTTTCACCGTGTTAGCCAGGATGGTCTCAATCTCCTGACCTCGTGATCCTCCTGCCTTGGCCTCCCAAAGTGCTGGGATTACAGGCATGAGCCACCACACCCCACCTAGGGCAGTTCTTTTTGCAGCATGAGAACAGACTAATATACTACTTATCAGGAAAATGCAAATCAAAACCACAATGCAATACCACCTCACCCCTGCAAGAATGGCCATAATCAAAAAATCAAAAACTAATAGATGTTGGTATGGATGTGGTGAAAAGGAAACACTTTTACATTGTTGGTAGAAATGTAAACTAGTACAACCACTATGGAAAACAGTGTGCAGATTCCTTAAAGAACTAAAAGTAGATCTACCATTTGATCTAGCAATCTCACTCCTGGGTATCTACCCGGAGGAAAAGAAGTCATTATATGAAAAAGATACACACACGTTTATAGCAGCACAATTCGCAACTGCAAAAAAATAGAACCAGCCCAAATGCCCATCAATCAACAAGTGGATAAAGAAAATGTTATATATATATACATTATATATATATACACGTATATATATACACAAACACACATACACACACACACACACATATATATATATACACACATACACATACATACCATGGAATACTACTCAGCCATAAAAGGAATGAAATAATGGCATTTGAAGGAGCCTGGACAGAATTAGAGACTGTTATTCTAAGTGAAGTAACTCACTTCACTTAAAATGGAAAACCAGACATTGTATGTTCTCACTCATAAGTGGGAGCTAAGCTATGAGGACGCAAAGGCATAAGAATGATACGATGGACTTTTGGGGACTTTGGGGACTCAGGGCATTCAGGGGAAAGGATGGGAGGGGGATGAGGGATAAAAGACTACACACTGAGTACAGTGTATACTGCTCAGGTGATGGGTGCACCAAAATCTCACAAACCACCACTAAAGAACTTGTTCATGTAACCAAACACAACCTGTTTCCAAAAAACCTATTGAAATAAAAAAAATTTAAGAGAAAGAAATAGTGGTTTTTAATAGTTTTATCATATTATTTTTATTTTTTTAATTTATTATGTTTTGAGGCTTGCTTTGCTGCCCAGGCTGGAGTACAGTGGTGCAATCATGGCTCACTGCAGCCTCAACCTCCTGGGCTCAAGTGATCCTCCCACCTCAGCCTCTGGAGTAGCTAGTTCTACAGACATGTGCCAACATGCCCAGCCTAGTTTTGCCATATTATTTTTAAACTTAATAGTATAGATTTAGAAATGATATTCCAGTTCTTCTTCTACATTATAGAGAAGAAAAAACAGTAACAAAAAGTAAACAACTTCCTATGGCTAAATACTTTTTTACCTCATAGGAGACTTTAGCCTGTCTTCCTTTCTTCCTTCCTTCAAAAATTATTGAAAACCTGCTAGTAATACTTGCAAGATACTACCCTGTGAGTTGTGAGCATACAAAATGACTCAAAAATGAACTCTACTTTCAAAGGATTTACTGACAAGCAGGGACAATATTTGTAAACACAGATTAAATGTATTAAGTGCTTTAAAAGCAGGGAGAAATTGCTTCTGATTGGGATCATGGAAAGATGGAGAATGTGAAATTTGAGGTTACTAAGAGAGAGGTAGATTTTGAATATGTGGGTGTTTGTGGAGGGAGTATTTAAAAGAAAGGATGATCACAGAAGTAGAAAAACTCAGGGCAACTACTGGGAAAAAGAGGTTCGATTCATCTGACCATCCTTGGGAATAAGGAGAGGAAATGGGAAATGGAAAATAGAGTAAGACAAACGGGAGCCATTAGACCTGTTAAGGAGGCCATGTATTAGGACAGTCCAGAAAAGGAGCCAGGAAGGCCTGCATTAAGCTGGTGTCTTGCAAGTGGCCGTAGTGAACATAGAGGAGGTTGTCATCACAGAGGTTTGGTGGTGGAATCCAGGATTCGGCAACTGATTGATCTATAAGGCAAAGACAAGGGAAGGGCCAAAGAGGTTGCCAAAGCTTCAAATATCAGTCCCTGGGGAGATGATGGGAGAAACCAAACCAATCTCAGTCTTTATGGAAGCAAAAAGTTATACCAGTCCTGGTGAAAATTAATTGTGCCTGGGTGGTTAACTCATTGTGAAGGAACAAATGTTATTTCTTCTACTTATTGGGAGGACAGACTGGGCTTTGTTAGGAAGGAGAGTTTTTTTATTTGTTTTGTTTTGTTTTAAAGTCTGACCACTGAATCTGTCAAGTAACTTAGAAGAGTAAAGGGCCTCAGGATACAAACAGGGAGAGCAAAGAAAGCACACGTCAGGTAAAGTGGCAGAAGACAGTGAGCGCTTCAGCTTATGGTCAGCAGGAATACTGATGCTGTTCCCAAATCTTCTAATCTTTCAGTAAAAACTGAAAATATCCACTTTTTAATGAAACCTCCATCTTTTAATGTTGTCAGTTCAGAGTGTTAAAAGGTACTATACTCACGGGACAAAATGTGTCTGCTGTCAGATCTGATCAGAGACCACCAATTTTCCGACTCCAGGTATCAGATCATGGGGCAACAGTTCTGGACTCTCCCACAGAAGGATGATGCCTAGGAATAAAGAGACCAATAGCCCTGTCCGAATACTGCTGAAATGCATAAACTCTGGAACTAATACAGTATACTATAGTGGTTAAGAGCACAGACTCCCAAACCAGACTGCCTGGGTCCAAATCCTGGTTCCTCACTAGCCAGGCAGTCTAGTGCAAACTACTCTCTGTACTATAGTGTCCTTAATTTAAAAATGAATGTAATAATACTATGACCTATCTGGTGCAGATATGTAAACATTTGCTAGCATTATCTGTGATGAATCTCTTCTTTTGGGAGGGCAGGGGACAGGGTCCTCCCAGGCTAGAGTGCAGTGGCATGATCACAGTTAACCACAGGCTTGACCTCCCAGGCTCAAGTGATCCTCCCACCTCAGCTTCCCTAGTAGCTGAGACTACAGGTACACACCACCATGCCTGGCTAACTTTTTGTATTTTTTTGGTAGATGGGGTCTCGCCATGTCGCCCACGCTGGTCTCGAACTCCTGGGCTCAAGCGATCCTCCTGCCCCAGCCTTCCAAAGTACTGGGATTACAGGTATGAGCCAATGTGCCCGGCCACATTTTTTATGAATCTCAAGAGAAACAGAAGGGGCTCTGCAAAATGACTGATTAGATTTCTAATTATCCTGGGTAGGTGGCAGTCTTGAGCAAAATTTAATTTGATACAAAAAAATGAAATATGACATTCCTTGTATTTGCGTATCACAGAGCAAATTCATACCAGTTACCTTGATTCTGTTGTCATATTTCATCTTCATCATATTTCTCTCCATATCCTGTGTCAGACATAATTTTTATACCCTTCTTTAATGACTTAGTATCATATTCCTCAGGGTTACTCATATCCAGAATAGTCTTGTTATTTTCGATGACAACCCTCTATTGAAAGAAAAGGGTAGGAAAAATTAAGTATACTGAAACCATCTTTCTAAGAAAAGTTTTTAAATCTTATTTTACAATATTCTCCCTTTCCTAACTGGGCATATGACCCTTCTGTCTTTTATAAATAGCCAATAAAGTGTTTTTGCACATTTATACATACATAATACATATCCACAAACTGTCCTATAGACGGATCTCTTTACTCAAGCTTAACTAAATTGATTTGAAAGAACTAATTTTACACTATGTAAAGAATATGCAATGTTTATCGTTTGAAAATCTTTTGGTCTTAAAAAAGGAAAAAAATTCTTTTGGAAGGAAATGACATTATACTTTAAAAAAAAATTCAGAGCTCTCAAAAGGTACACTGTATTCACTCTCTCTTTCTTTTTCCCTCTTTCCTTCCTTTCTTTCTTTCATTCTTTCATTCTTTCATTGTTTCTTATTTTGAAACAGGATCTCACTCTGTCACCCAGGCTGGAGTGAAGTGGCATGATCACAGCTCACTGCAGCCTCAACCTCCTGGGCCCAAGTGATCCTCCTGCCTCAGCCTCTGAAGTAGCTGGGACCACAGGTGCCCGCCACCATGCCCTGCTAATTTGTTTTTTATTTTTTGTAGAGACAGGGTCTCACTATGTTGTCCAGCCTGGGCTCAAACTCCTGGGCTCAAGTGATCCTCCTTCCTCAGACTCCCTAAGTGCTGGGATTACAGGTATGAGCCACCACACCCAGCCTTCACTCTCTTTTAAGCTACTACACACCAGAAAATTAATTCAAAACTTACTCTGTCTAATTTAAATGGCATATATGCAGAACAGCATTATTCATACCTAAATATATACATGCCATTATGATACTAAACATTTGTGATTATTGCACTAATTGCAAACTCAGAGAATTTATTTATTTCACCCCATTGATTAAAAAAAGAGATATCCAGCTAGGCATGGTGGCTCAGACCTGTAATCCCAGCATTTTGGAGGCCAAGGCAGGAAGATTGCTTGAGCCCAGGAGTTCAAGACCAGCCTGGGTAATATAATGAGACCTCATCTCCCCAAAAAATTTTTTAATTACCTGAGCATGGTAGTGCATGCCTGTGATCCCAGCTACTCAGGAGGCTGAGGCTGGAGAATCACTTGAGCCTGGCAGGTGCAGGTTGCATTGAGTTAAGATCATACCACTGCATTCTAGCCCGGGCAACAGAGCCAGACCCTGTCTCCAAAAAAAAAAAAAAAAATGAGTGAGAGAGAGAGAGAGATATCTATTCCCTGCCTTTCTGCTAATCAAGATTGCTAATTCATTTTTATCAAATATGATGAAAAAGAGGCCTTACATACTTAACTTCTGCTTTTTCCCCTCATGCTGCCTTTCAATAGAACAGCCATTTTATTCTTTCAGGTAGATGGGTACTTTACTTGGTAGAAGGCCTAAACTGAATTTCAGTTCTTGACATAGTCAAAAAGCATAAATGTGCAATAATCTGTATAAAGACAGTATCTTTAATCTCTTTACAGAGATTATTTCTCACTGGCTATACCACTTCCAGGTATGGAACAGGCTGACAGAGCTGGATCCAAAGGGCTCAGAACGGAGCAACCAAGGTGCATTCACCTGATGCTTTGGTCTCCCTAAGCTCTTCCATAGAAACGATCGTATATCACCTCGGCAATTGTTTTGTAAGTACTCAGAAATTATATCACAACAAAAATGCTATTGTAGATTCATATATCTCTCAAAAGCCAGAGACTCAAGAACAGCCAAATCAGGAGCAGCCACCACAAACCAAACCACAACACTCCCAACATGCTCCTGAAACAGGTGATACCCAGCAAGGCCAGCCTCGGTGACTGGCCCAATTTCACCCACTCTTGGCCAGGTAGAGACCAATCTATAACACATTTCCAAAGCCTTATATGCCTATAAGCCTTGGCTCAGTAATTCCACTTAATAAAATAATCCTAAATTTCTGCAAAGCTCACGAAATCTAATATGTATTATGCTAAGTTCTATGCATCATAAACCATGGTAGGTGTTGGAAACAATAAAATTATTGCTTGCCCTTATGAAGTTTATAAAGTGAACTGGAAATTTTATACTTCTCATTTACTGAATGCCTCCTATGTACCAGGTGCTCTACTAGGCATTTTATATGTGTTATCTCACTTAATCATTATAGCCTATAAAATATAAGTAGTATCACCCGCATCTCACATTAAAGTGGTTGAGTAATTTGTCCCAAGTCATACAGCTAAGAAGTAGCATTTCTCCGAGACCGCGCCACTGCACTCCAGCCTGGGCAATAGAACGAGACTCCGTCTCAAAAAAAAAAAAAAAGTAGCATTTCTGAGATTCAGACTCAGTTCTATAGCTTTTCAAATTTCGTGCTTTACCCACCAAGTTGCATTATATATTTTAAATAACAGTAACGACATCAACAACCATCTAATGTAAACAATAGAGGAATGAGTACATAAGTTAATATCAATAGGTTGGATATGCAGCCATTAAAAGTGATACCTATGACAGTTTGTCACAACACAGAAAATTGCTTGCATATAAATATAACAGTAAAAACAGGATGTGGGGCTGGATGTGGTGGCTCATGCCTGTAATCCCTGCACTTTGGAAGGCCAAGGTGGGAGGAACACTTGAGACCAGAAGTTTGAGACCAGCTTGGCCAACGTGGCAAAACCCCGTCTCTACTAAAAATACAAAAATTAGCCGGGCATGGTGGTATGCACCTGTGGTCCCAGGTACTCGGGCAGCTGAGGCACAAGGATTGCTTGAGCCTGGGAGGCAAAGGTTGCAGTGAGCCAAGATTGTGCCACTGCACTTCCGGCCTGGACAACAAAGCGAGACTCTGTCTCAAAGAAAAAAAAAAAAAAAAAACCAGGATGTGAATTCATATACTATGATTTAAGCTATGATTAAAACACATACACACACATGTACTAGAATAAAAAGCACATTTAAAAAAATAGGCAAACCTCCTGCACTTTCACTTGAATAATACAAAATTAAGGGAAACTATAAGGGGAAAAATTGTGTTTTCACATACAATTCAGACAAAACAGTTGACCCAGGCCTATTTAAAATGGGGACTAGATCCTCTTTTCCCTAACAGTTACTTTAAAAATTTCCTCTCATCATCCTATCTTCTGTGTGAAATAAGAAGAAGCATACATTTGGTCTGACCCCAGTTCCTGGCACACAGCTCCTAAAACTCTTGTAATTTCCTGAGTGTCTCAATTGCTAGGTGCATTCTTTGTTCTAATATTTGGTCTTTGACCCTGGTCCCTGAAACAGAGCTTAATTCCTTGGAGTTTCCTGGGTTAAAGGAGCACCTTTTGTTCTAATGAGGTGACTCTTGGTGGGTTTCTGGAAGGGGGGTGGTCACCAGAAAGACCAATCCATGATTAAAAGTTTGGAACTTTCAGCCCTACTCTGCAACCTCCAGGAAGGAAAGAGGGACTGGAGTTGAGTTAATTGTTGATCATGTCTACATGATTAAGCCTCCGTAAAAATCCCCAAACTATGGGGTTCAGAGAGCTTCTGGGTTGCTGAAAACATGGAAGGTGGCATCCCCTAAGAGGCCATGAAAGGTCACAACCCCTTCCCCATACATTGCCTTATGCATCTTTTTCATCTGGCTGTTCCTGAGTTGCATACCTTTTTTTTTTTTTTTTAAATAAATAGAGGTGGGGTCTCACTATATTGCCTAGGCTGGTCTTGAACTCCTGGGCTCATGTGATCCTCCAGCCTGAGTCTCTGAAAGTGCTGGGATTACAGGTGTGAGCCACCATGCCTGGCCATGAATTGCATCCTGTTATAATAACAGGTAAACAAAAGTAAAGTGTTCTTGCCAGGCGCAGTGGCTCACACCTGTAATCCCAGCACTTTGGGAGGCTGAGGTGGGCGGATCACCTGAGGTTGGGAGTTCGAGACCAGCCTGACTAACATGGAGAAACCTCATCTCTACTAAAAATACAAAATTAGCCGGGCGTGGTGGTGCGTGCCTGTAATCCCAGCTTCTCGGGGGGCTGAGGCAGGAGAATCACTTGAACCCGGGAGGCGGAGGTTGTGGTGAGCCGAGATCGTGCCATTGCACCTCCGTCTCAAAAAAAAAAAAAAAAAAAAGTAAAGTGTTCTCTGAGTTCTGTGAGCCATTCTAGCAAATGATTGAACCCCTGAGGGGTCATGGGAACCTCTGATTTGTAACTAAGTCAGACAAAAGGTGTGGGTAATCTGGGAACCTACTATTTGCACTTGGCATCTGATGTTTGGGGTAGTCTCATGGGACTGAGCCCTTAACCTGCGGCATCTGTGCTAACTAGAGTGTCAGAACTGAATTAAATTGTGGGATACCCAGTCAATGTCTGCCAAGAAGTGGAGAACTGCTTAATGTGGCCAAAATTCACACATTTTGGTGACCAGAAACGTTCTGTGTTGTTGTTGCTGTTTTGAGACAGAGTCTTGCTCTGTCACTCAGACTGGAGTGCAATGGTGCAATCACCGCTCACTGCAGCCTGAACCTCCTGGGCTCAAGTGATCCCCCCGACACTCAGCCAACCAACTAGCTGGGACTAAAGGCACACATCACCATGCCCAGCTAATTTTTAAAGAAAATATTGTAGAGACTAGATCTTACTATGTTGCCCAGGCTGGTCTTGAACTCCTGGGTTCAAACGATCCTCCTGCCTTGGCCTCCCAAGGTGCTAGGATTAAGGCATGAGCCCCTGCACCTAGCTCTGTGTGGCTTTGAGAGTATAAACAGTAGGAGAAGACATTTTAGTTTTTTCCTATTGCACACTGTATTAATTAGGGTTCTCCAGAGAAACAGAACCGTGTGTGTGTGCATACATGTAACAGGAGATAGATATACACACATCCTATTGGTTCTGTTTCTCTGGAGAACCCAAATACAGTGTGTAATAGGTGCGTGGGGGTGTGTGTGTATATATACTTATACACCCACACACACACATAGAGGGAGAGAGAGGTAGATAAATCTGTTCCAAGGAACTGGCAATTGTGGGAGCTAGCAAGTCCAAAATCTGCAGGGCAGCCTGGAGACCTGGAGAGGAGTGGGTGTTGCAGTCCTAAGTTCGATGGCAGTCTAGAGGCAGAATTTCTTTCTCCTCAGAGGATCTCAGTCTCTTAAGACCCTCAGCTGATTGCGTGACACTCACCCTCATAATAAAGGGGAATCTGTTTTACTCAAAGCTGACAATTTAGATGTTAATCTCATCTTAAAAGTACCTCACAGCAACATCTAGACATGTTTGCCCAAATAACTGGGCACCATAGCCTAACACATTCAAACATAAAAATGAATCATATTATAATCCTTCCCCAATCTACACAGAAAAAAATGAATGTGTATGTCCGATCCTGAAATACAGACTCATTCAATCCTTTGATAAACATTATTGAAGGCCTGGCCCCTTTCTAACGTTAGGCCCATTATGAGACATAAATATAATCTTGCTGCACATTTGTTGGATCATAAGAAATCAAATCTGTAGCCCCTTAATGTTTACAAAATATGTTCATAAATACATCTTGTGTAATCTTCACAAATCATTATTTGTAGTCCATTTGACCAAAAATAAGGCGAGAGAGAATACTCTGATACATCGAAGACTGTAGCGTCAATAGGTGATAGAGTCAACAAGAGTCAGATCTTCTGATATTTCTTCATCAAATAGAGCCCTTTCTTCATCAAATGGACACTGTGAACAGAAGTAACACAGGTCCTCCAGGATAGCAGCTATTTTATTATTTCCCAATTAATCTACATTGAAAAGACACAAAGATCAAGATGCCTAGCTTATTCCCCTGACTGGGAATACAAAGTTGTACAACAAGTTTAGGAATTGATCACTGTCTACAAGTAGTGTTTAGTTTTGTTTTTAACTTTTACTAAAGTATAGCATGCTAACTCAGATCGTAAGTTTGCACCTCAACAAATTTTCACAAAATGAATACCCCTGTGTAACTATTACCAAGATCAAGAAATAGAATATGACCAGGGCTCGGTGCAGTGGCTCACATCTGTAATCCCAGAACGTTGGGAGGCCAAGGCATGAGGATTGTTTTTGCCCAGGAATTCAAGACCACCCTGGGGAACATAGCCTGATCCAATCTCTACCAAAAAAAATTTAAAAATTAGCCAAGCATGGTGGTATGTGCCTGTAGTTCCAACTACTAGGGAGGCTGAGGTGGGAGGATCACTCAAACCCAGGATTTTGAGGCTGCAGTGAGCTGTGATCACACCACTGCACTTCAGCCTGGGCAACAGAGGGAGACACTGTTTCTAACCAACATAATAATAATAATTAATAATAATAATATCAGTATCTCAGAAGCCCTTTTGGGGCCCCCTCTCAGCCATCATCTTTCCCGCAAAGGTAACCACCATCCAGATATCTTTTACTATCAACCAATTTTGCCTTTGTTTTCAACTTTAATTTTTTTTTTTTTTTTAGACGATTTCTCACTATGTTTCTCAGAATGGTCTCAAACTCCTGGCCTCAAGTGATCCTTCTGCCTGAACCTCCCAAAGTGCCGGGATTACAGGCATGAACCACTGCACTCAGCCTGTTTTCATCCTTATATAAATGGAATCCTACTGTATGTGCTTTTTGATATCTGGGCTCCTTTGCTCTATATTATGTCTGTGAGATTAATAAACTTGTTTGTTCAGGTATGTTACTGCTGTGTAGCATTCTATTTTTTTTTTTTTTGAGACAGAGTCTCGCTCTGTCGCCCAGGCTGGAGTGCAGTGGCGCAATCTCGGCTCACTGCAAGCTCTGCCTCCCGGGTTCACGCCATTCTCCTGCCTCAGCCTCTCCGAGTAGCTGGGACTACAGGCACCCACCACCACGCCCGGCTAATTTTTTGTATTTTTAGTAGAGACGGGGTTTCACCGTGGTCTCGATCTCCTGACCTCGTGATCCGCCCACCTCGGCCTCCCAAAGTGTGGGGTTACAAGGGTGAGCCACCGCGCCCGGCCTGTAGCATTCTATTGTATAATGTACCACAATTTACTCACCTGCTCATCCAGCAATTTGAGTGGTTACATTTGGGGGTACTGTGAACAGTGCTGCTGTGAATATCCTGTACCCAAGTTGTGGTCTATCTATGTATGTGTTTCTGTTCAGTATATACCTTGAAGTGGAACTGCTGGGTCATTCATCTGCATGCATTCAATTTTACTGGAAACTGCCAAACAGCTTCCTAAGTTGTTGTCCTAATTTGTACAACCACTAGCAGTTGATGAGATTTCCAGTTGTTCCACTTATTAGCTTTTATCATTGTTGTTTTTAATGTTATACTTTTACAACATATGGATATATTCATACAATGTATAACACTGGTTTGCATGTTTTCAAAACTTCGTAAAAGGCTATAATATCATGCTGAAAATATTCTACCACTTGTTTCTGAGATTTATCTGTGTTGGTACATACAGTTCCAATTTATTGTCTTTCACTGCTACACACCATTCTAGTTTTTCAAGTCTGAATCTTGTTGATGGCCACCCAGGTGGTTTCCATTTTTTCATGATTATAAATGACACAAAGACTGCTCTTATTCATGTGTCTTTGTACCCATCTGTGAGACTATCTCAAGTGCAACTGCTGAGTCATAGTGTATGTATGTCTTCAGCTGTACTAGATATTGGCAAAATTGCTTTCCAAAATCGTTGTACCAACTTACACTGCTATAAACAGCCTGTGAGGGTATCCATTGCTCCAGATCCTCACCCGTGATTTGTATGGTTGGATTTTTTTTAATGTTTGTTGATTGAATGGGTGTGTAATATCCTAATAACTTTCTTAAATAAGTTTTCCAAAAACTGTATAAATACAAACACTCATATTTGCAAAGAGGAAGAGAGGTTCATTCCCCTTCTCTATTCACATAGAGCTGTGGTTCTGGAACCTTAGTGTGCTTTATTTAAGCAGGGCCTGGGGTTCTGCCTGACTGCATGCAGATGTCAGAAGACCCTGAGGAATGTTGCCTCAGTGCCTTGTATGCACAGCTAGCACAGTTATCGCAAGTACTTAGGGGTTCTGTTATCTTCTCCCCAGCTAGGACATGGGCTGCTGGATGGCAGAGACAAATTCTATGACAGTTTTGTATCCCTAGGGCCCAGCCCTCAGAGGAAACTCAGTGAGCATTCATGGATGTAGGGAAGGAAGGAAAAGTGGGAACAACTTATTTTCTGTTTGGTCTGCATCAGATCTTAGAGCATCTGGAGATACATAGTTTGTTTACTTAAAAATGCAAAGCACACACATATTCTTTTCTATTAACTGTTAGGGATTTAATAATATTCTTTCATATAAATAATTTTCAACTTGGCCTAATGAATTACATATCAAAGCCTTCCATTTTGTAGTATTTCCTCATGTTTTCTCTCATGAGGATTACATACTGAATACTTTGGAACAGCGTGCTCCCTGGACAACATACGGATGTATTCATATGATATGTAACATTGGTTTGCATATTTTCAAAACTTCATCGAAATGTTATCACGCTGAAAATATTCTACCACCTGGCACATACATTGGAGCTTTCCTGCAAAGGGTCTAGTAAGCAAAATACATTCAAAATGATGACCAGGAGTTAGTGAAAGGCAGAAAGAAAAGAATCTTCTGAAAGCAAAAACGCAGAGATGGATTGAGGCAGAGGGAGGAACACAGAAAAGGAGGAGACTGAAACGTGAAATTTATCCAACAGTGGGTTCATTAATTAGGAAGGGCTCCTCATTAGACAACATTATTTACAGGGCAGTTTATTGGTCTCCCATCCTCTGGCCAGACCGACAGCCCAAGAATAGGGTTTTTTTTTTTTCTTTTTTTTTTGAGATGGAGTCTTACTCTTGTTGCCCAGGCTGGAGTGCAGCGGTGTGATCTCAGCTCACTGCAACCTCTGCCTCCCAGGTTCAAGCAATTCTCCTGCCTCAGCCTCCAGAGTAGCTGGGACTACAGGCACTCACAGTTAATTTTAGTATTTTTAATAGAGATGGGGTTTCACCATGTTCGCCAGGCTGGTCTTGAACTCCTAACCTCAGGTGATCCACCCACCTTGGCCTCCCAAAGTGCTGGGATTACAGGTGTGAGCCACCACGCCTGGCCAGAGTAGGGCTATCCTTAGGACTCTTTTAACTCAGGATATCACAGAACAAGAGGGTTGAAAAGGGCTGAACTCTAGCATGTAATCTATAATTAACTTGAGTATCAGTATGAATGCTGAAAACCAGTACAAGTATACCCAATGTGGTAGCAAGATACCTCCCCTCCCAGGACAGCACTGTTAAAGCCTTCACTCTGGGCTAGAGGAAGGTCTCTGTTCTGGTTTTGAGGTCACATTCCTGAATGTGACTTGTCTACTTCTACGGTTCTCTCTGGGCACATCCCGTTTTGGTCAGCCCAGCCACTTTCTGGCATGATCTGCCAGGTAATTAACAGATTTATCAATTACGGAAAAATCTGTCTCCTTGTCTGGATGTACTTAAAATTCACCGTTTAAGGAACAGAGACGTCCTGCTCCAACTAAGTGAATGTTGTCAACTGCATGTCTAGTGCTTTAGCTATTTCTGTTTCTAGTCGTCATTTCCCAAATCTGCGAAATGCAGAAACACTTGAGATACAAGCCCTCCTCCAAAGCAAGGCCATTCTACAAATTGCCTTCTTCTGGCCACCACTCTTCAGCACAGCACTGGGGTCCTTGTGCCCGGGGAGGAGGTCTTATTCCTTTCCTTGTCACTGGCCTCTCCAGGCATGTGGTAAAAAGGTCCCCCTGGGACACCTGGGGCATGGAACATTTTCCCAATTACTGAGATCACTGACTGACAGCAGCAACTAGACTGACTCCCCTCCCCTGGTCCCCACCCCAAGCAGCTGTCTGAATGTTAGAATAGGCACAAGGAGTTGTTAAAGTTGAGAAAGGCTTACTTTTCATAAACAACACATGTTTTCTAAGGAGAGATTTATTTAATGAAATTCTTTTTTTTCCCCTGAGTCTTTGGTAGATTTGAATTGTAAAATAGATCTGGGGCTGTTTTGAGGGGAAGCATAGGGCTGGAGTGGAGACAGCTGAATTCCTCTACCTGGAGAAGTCCAGTATCTGGGAATAGGAGGTATGATAAGGCCATAGAACTATCCCCAAATGTCCCCTAGGGAGAGTGGCCCAAGACAGTTTAAAACAGAGGGACCCAATATTCCACTTAATATAATTTGTGTTATAGTATTACCTTCACACTATTTCCAAACACGCTCACATCTGCTTCCAGCAAATCTTTAATGCAGTTCCCTGCACACTCAATATCTTGACTGCGTATGGACATAGAGAAAGTAGCTGAATTTCCTCTCTGAGAAGAGGATGTCATGGAGGAAGAAGAGATAGTCCCTAAACTGAGCCAATTCAACCAAAGCAGAAGCTGGAGCTAGAGATGACAATGAGAATGAAGTCTCCACCTCCCCTCTATCCACCTGGAAGTTCTGCCAAAATCATCTTAAGAGCTTCAGAATTCCATGAAATGTGGAGTAGGGCTTTGGGCCCATTCTAAAGGACAAGGAGGACTATAGCTGATGGTTCCCAAAGACCTGTCTTCCGCACTGACCCAGGGTCCAATTGCTCACACAATTTCTCCTCTTAGACGTCTAATAAGTAACTCCCATTTAAAATGGCCAAAAACCAAAATTGGCTCCACCCCCTAAACACGCTTCTCCCTCAGTCTTTTCCACCTCAGTTACCAGCCCCACATCCACTCAGTTGCTCAAGCCCCAAATCTACGAGTCATCCTTGGTTCTGCTTTCTCTCATTCTCTCTATCCAGGAGATCAGCAGGCCTTGTCAGTCCCTCCTCCAAGATACATCCCAAGTTGACATTTCTCACCTTCTCTGCACATCTCCATTGATTCCACCCAAGAAGTCTCAGCCACCATTCCTCAACTGAACTCCCAGTTTTGCTCAACTGGTTAGAGTAAAAACCTCCCTAACCAATTGCCCTGTCTTTCCTCTGGCCACCAGTGGCCTTTTCACTACCTGGTGGTAGCAGCCAGAAAGGGGTGTGTCTGTGTATAAATCGGACCATATCGTTCCACCATTTACAATCATTCATGGCTTCCCATTGCAATCCAAACTCCTCTCTGTGGGTTACAGGGCCCCACGTGACTGGGCCCTGTTTAACACTCTGACCTCTTTCTTCCTCCATTCGTAGGGTGTCATCCACACTGGGCCCTTTCTTCTCACATACACACAAAGCTTCTTGCCTCAGAGGCTCCGTACATGCTATTTTTCTGCCTGGAATGCTTTTTCCTTAAATTTTCACCTATCTGCCCCAATCCCTAAACTTCTAGTCCCTGCTCACTCTCTACCCTTTATCTTATTTTCCTGTAACACTTATTTGTTGCTTGACTACAAATTTTTCATCTTCTTGGCCTCATTAGAATGTAAGCTCAGGCCAGCTGCAGAAGATTGTACCTAGAATCCCAGCATTGTGGGAGGCCGAGGCAGGAGGATTGCTTGAGCCCAGGAGTTTAGGACCTGCCTGGGCAATATAGCAGGATACTGTCTCTCCAAAAAAAACAGTTTTTTAATTAGCCAGTGTATTAGTCTGTTTTCATGCTGCTGATAAAGACATACCCAAAACTAGGAAGAAAAAGAGGTTCAGTTGGACTTACAGTTCCACATGGCTGGGGAGGCCTCAGAATCATGGCAGGAGGCAAAAGGCATTTCTTACATCACAGCGGCAAGAGAAAATGAGGAAGAAGCAAAAGTGGAAACCCCTGATAAATCCATCAGATCTCGTGAGACTTACTCACTATCACGAGAATAGCACAGGCAAGACTGGCCCCCATGATTCAATTACCTCCCCCTGGGTCCCTCCCACAACATGTGGGAATTCTGGGAGACACAATTCAAGTTGAGATTTGGATGGGGACACAGCCAAACCATGCCAGGCATGGTGGCACGTGCCTGTAGTCCTAGCTACCTGGGAGGTTGAGGTGGGAAGATTGCTTGAGTCCAGGAGTTTGAGGCTGCAGTGAGCTGAGATGGCACCACTGCACTCCAGCCTGGGCAACAGAGAGACCATGACTTAAAAAAAAAAAAAAAAGGAAGCTCAATGAAGGGAGAGATTTTTTTTTCTTTTCTTTTCTTTTTTTTTTTTTTTGAGTCGGAGTTTCCCTCTTGTTGCCCAGGCTGGAGTGTAATGGCACGATCTCAGCTCACCGTAACCTCCACCTCCCGGGTTCAAGCAATTCTCCTGCCTCAGCCTCCCTAGTAGCTGGGATTACAGGCATGCACCACCACCCCTGGCTAATTTTGTATTTTTAGTAGAGACGGGGTTTCTCCATGTTGTCAGGCTGGTCTCAAAACTCCCGACCTCAGGTGATCTGCCTGCCTCAGCCACCCAAAGTGCTGGGATTACAGGCGTGAGCCACCGCGCCTGGCCCGAAGGCAGAGATTTTTTATCCCCAGCTCCTAGAACACTACCTGGCAGAAAAAAGTGCTCAATACAAACTTGTGGAATGAGTATACCTGAGTTTCACTTGTTTCCTGCTTGCCCTCTGTCAGAGGCCACACCCAGTCGTGGCACCTGGTAAAAGCCTCACTCATTAGATTTTGTCATTTAACTCCTTCCTGTAAGTCAGGTAAAACTGACCACGTATATATGTAGATGCCCTTTTCCAATTTCAGTTTGGGGGCTCCCCTGGAGAAAGCAGAGGCCTCACACTAGAGCTAGCAGCGGCCCCAGGAAAATTCACAGGGGGTGAAGTTTTATTCTTTCAAAGTAGCCAGTTTTGCCCCTTGGCATTTTCTTCTTCTTCATAGACATTTTCCCGATGGGTAAAACTTTTTTGTTTGATTTTAAAAATTCACTTTTTCACTTATCTATTCAGTGTTGCTGTCTCAGTTCTGACCACTGACAAAAATAACCAATGTGTGTGTGTATGTGTGTGTGTATATGTAAAATATCAGACGATAAGAGCCTTGCATTGTTCTAAGAGTTGCTTGAAAATGCCTGTGTTTTGATAGCTTATGATGCACATTCATGGGCCAGCGAATTATAGTGACAGCTCTTTAATGAAGAAATGTCATACACATTAATATAGAATTTGTATTTGCTCTTAGTAATATCTGTAAGTGCCTAGTTCAACAGTTTCTGTGGTTGAAATGCTAAAAAATACAACTGAAGTCCTGTTGAACTCTAAATGGCTAAATGCATGTATACCTGTATGTTGTTTTATTTACACACACACATAAACATATGTGTGTATATTATATTTAAATAATTTATTCTATATATATTTAATTTATTTTATTATATTTATTATATATTTATTATTTTATTATTCTATATATATTTAATTTATGTTATATATATATAGAATAAATTAAGCAATAATGTCCCTGGGCCCAAAGAAAGTATTCTTCATTCTCCTGTTAGGCCAGAAAGGTGTTTATTATGTTGAGGGAAGTTCTTGCACTCATAACCTCTAAGTGATTCCGCAGCATAGCTTAGAGGTGATGCTTCTTCTGGAGGAAGCCCTGAGTCATTCTCTGCATCTTTCCTGAGATCTGGAGAGTGCAAGAGTACCCACACCTCTCCCTCCACCAGGCCGGGGGGGATTAGGAAAGAGTCAGGGATGAAGGAGAAAAGGAAAAGAGAAATTGGTAAGAGAAAAAACGGTAAATGTCTCAATTGTTTCCTCCTCTGATTACAGCCAGAGGAAGGCAGTCTGAGGGCCCCTTAACTAACTCCCTGTTAAGGTCTGGCAAGGATATAATGCATTTCATTTAGCTATGCTTCTATTACTTGAATGGTTTGCTTTTTCTAAAGGAAATAGAATTGGGAAAGAAATTTAAGGAAGAGAATTTTCTTGCTTTTATTCTATTTATAAATGGAATATGAGAGGGACGTGGAAATAGCATGAAAGAGTCACAACTTTCTTACAATCACTAATATCCTACACTAATGTATCTGGGTGGCAGAGCGGATGGAGCCATAATGGTGTTTGTTATGGACTGAATCATGTTCCCCCAAGATTCACATGTTAAAGCTGCACCCTCAATGTGATGGTATTAGGATGTGGAGCCTTTGGGGGGTAATTAGGTTTAGAAGAGGCCCTGAGAGTGGAGTCCCCATGATGGGATTAGTGCCTTCTAAGGAGAGATCTCTCTCTCTCCACCACATGAGGACACAGCGAGAAGGCAGCTGTCTGCAAGCCAGGAAGAAAGCCCTCACCAGAAATCCATCAGCACCTGCATTTTGGGCTTTTCAACCTCTAGAACTTTAGGAAATACACGTTTGTTGTTGAAGCCACCCACGCTATGCTATTTTGTGACAGTCACCAAGCTGACTAAAAAAGTGTTTTACATGAATTAACTAAGCAGATAATTCCTGAGCATCACTAGCACTCTGGGTACTGTTCTGCAGTTAAGTATAGAGCAGTGATCAATCAGGTGAGCTTCTGCTTTCATGGGACTTCAGTTTGAGTGGGAAAATACGCCACATACCATAAACAAGTAAACAGACAAGTAAATATTAGATAGCGATAAGAGCCATGAACAAAACACAACAGAGCCATGCTATGTGGAGTGACTGGGGAGGGGCTACTTTAGATCAGGTCATCAGAGGAGGCTTTCTGGGGAGGGGACATTTGAGAGGAATGACAAGGAAGAGCTGACTAGTAGACAATCTGGTGGAAAACGTTCGAGGCACAGGGAACCATGGTGCTAACATCATGTCTGTGTAAGACTGACAGTTACCCCTGAGTTAGGTCAAGCAAAGAATGAAGTGGACTTGAGACAGGCTTGAGTGTTAATATCCAAAAGTGAAAGCAAGAGATGCACAGCAAGAAATTCATATAAGAACCTTCAGATTTTGAATACCAATGAAATAACCATGGTTTCCGAGTGACCTCCTACTCCACACAAGTCCTCCTCTTGTATTTCCCGTATTATCGCCATACACCATCCACACAACATGCAATATCCAAATATCATAATAAGGCTGGGTGTGGTGGCTCACATCTGTAATCGCAGCACTTGGAAGGCCGAGGCAGGTGGATCACCTGAGGTCAGGAGTTCGAGATCAGCCTGGCCAACATGGTGAAACCGCGTCTCTACTTAAAATACAAAAATTAGCTGGGCAGTAGGGGCATGTGCCTGTAATCCTGGCTACTTGGGAGGTTGAGGCAGGAGAATTGGTTCAACCTGGCAGGCGGAAGTTGCAGTGAGCCGAGATCGTGCCACTGCACTCTAGTCTGGGTGACAGAGTGAGATCCTGTCTCAAAAAAAAAACACAGACAAAAAAATATATATATTATTATGAGGTTAACCACATCATCATCTACCTTTAATTAATTTTTGTAAAATAATTTTAAAAATTAAAATCTTACATTTGTGAGGTCCATTTGTTATAATTGATAAACCAACCAATGTTGATACATTATTGATTGAAGTCCACACTATTCAGATTTTTTCTTTTCTTTGAGTGAAACCCTGTCTTACTTTGCTGCCCAGGCTGGAGTGTAAGTGGCTTAATGAGGGCTCACTGTAGCCTTGACCTCCGAGGGTCAAGTGGTCCTCCCACCTGGGCACTCCCTACCCCCCAGCCCCCACTCCCCTAAATAGCTGGGACTATAGGCACACGCCACCACACCTGGCTAATTTTTCAATTTTTTTTGTAGAGATGGGGATCTCACCTTGTTGCCCAGGCTCTATGCAGATTTCAAATGCCCTTTTCCTGTTAGGATCCCATCCAGGATACCACATTGCATTTAGTCATGCTTCCTTAGGCTACTTTTGGCTCTAACAGTTTCCTAGACTTTCCCTGTTTTTGCTACCTTTGACAGTTTTGAGCAGGGACTGATCAGGCAATTTGTAGAATGTCCCTCACTTGGGATTTATCTGATGCTTTTCTCCTAAGGGGACAGTGGTTATGGGTTACTGGGAGAGAGACTACAGAGGTAAAGTACCATTCTCATCCCATCATATAAGAGTGCATGCTGGGCCAGGTGCGGTGGCTCACGCCTGTTCCTAGCACTTTGGGAGGCCAAGGTGGGTGGATCACCTGAGGTCAGGAGTTCAAGACCAACCTAACCAACATGGAGAAACCCCGTCTCTACTAAAAATACAAAATTAGCCAGGCGTGGTGGTGCATGCCTGTAATCCCAGCTACTCGGGAGGCTGAGGCAGGAGGATCGCTTGAACCACGGAGGTGGAGTTGCGGAGAGCCAATATCATGCCATTGCAATCCAGCCTGGGCAACAAGAGCAAAACTCTGTCCCAAAAAAAAAAAAGAGTCCATGCTACCACCATGACTTATCACTGCTGATGCTGACCTTGATCTCCTGGCTGAGCTTCCAAGTGATTTTTGATTCCTCATTCTCCCATCCCTGGAATCTATCATTCATCAGGCCTCATCTAATACATCTCTCAAGGTTCCCTCCCAGAACCCACTCCTCACCAGCATTATCTCCACAGTCTCAAGTCTAAGTTCCCAGACTGTTCTCAGCATCCTGCACTACATTATCAAAGCTCTAATCATAGCCTTTCTCTGGCTAAATAATCCCACTTAGGAATAATACTTTTGTCTTAGTTGGAAGTTAAGGTCCAAGGTTTTCAGTGTTGCTTTGAGGTCTTTTTCTCAATCTGAACGCAAGCTACTTTCCAGTTTTGGCTCCTGCCCTGAGATCTGGGTACCGTGCTAGCACTCCTCCGCCATACCCTCTGCTCATTCCGTCATGCTGCAGCAGTTACTGTTTATTAAGCTTCTGTCCTGTGCCAGGCAGCTTCCTGGGTCCAGGAATACAAAAACTACTAAGAAAGGGCTCCCTACACTCAAGGAATGAGGTGTAGTTGGAGTGACAGTCATTGTAAATGGATAATTGCAAGGTTGTTAGGTAGATGCGAGGTATTTATTTGGGCATGTACAAATTTTAAAGGGAGCGACTAGGCCAAAGCCCCTCACTGTGGCCCCAGTACTTAGGGGAGATTATACTAAGACAGTGATATCTGAGCAATGATTTCAATAAAGAAAAAAGTTCGCCAAGCAGACAAGAGGCCAAGAGAAGTTCTGGGTAGAGGGCACAGCACACACTAAGGCATGGCCACTAAGCAATTTAATGTGGAAGTATTTGCAAAAGATGAGTAAGAGCTAAATTGTGATGAAGTAGGATTGCTTGAGCCCAGGAGATCAAGGCTGCAATGAGCCCTGATTGTGCCACTGCACTCCAGCCTGGATGACAGAGTGAAATCTTATCTCCAAGAAAAAAAAAAAAAATTCCTTGGCCCCAATCCAGACTCAGAATCAGAATTTCTGGGGTTGGGGGAAAGCCTGGTAATTCTGCATTTGTAATCAAACTCCAGGCACTTCTTGTAAAGAAAGCTTTGGAACACTGGTACTTTAAGAGAATAATGGAAAACAAGATCAAAACAAGAAGAAACTGGAGGCAGAAAGAGCAGCTGGAAGACACTTGCTATTGCCCGAGAGATGGCAAAGCTTGAACCAAGGCGACAGCAGTGGCAGAAGGAGGAGGGGCAGCTTCAGGAGGCCTCGAAGAGGCAGACTGTCAGAGGTAGAGCTGCAGACACCACCCAGGCCTCTAAGGATTGTATCTTGAACACTTTCATAAACATTGGGAATATGAGAGACGGAATAGGTTGCTGGGAAAGATAATGAGTTTATCCAAATGAGTTTATCCAAACATGTTCTCAGTTTTGGAACATGTTGACTTTGAAGTGAAATCCATAATGAAGAGTGGACTTTTGGACAGGCTGTTCTAGAACTCAGGATAGAGGTCAGGGCTGGAGATAAGGATTTCTGAATCATTTGAATCACTAGTGTATAGGCAAGGGCAGGAAAAGTGAAATTCCCCCAGGAAGCAGGTGGAGTCTGAAGGGGCCAAGAATGACATAACGGAAGCCTTCGGCACTCCTGTCCCTCCTCATCAACCTTCAGCCTCATCTTTCTCCTCTGTGCCCTTCCCCCAATCTCTTTATCTACCTCACACAATTTTATCAAAGGCCATCTCCCAGTTGTTACTATCCTCGATGGAATTAACCTCTGTACTGTGCTACAGTATCTCTTTGTACTCCCTTTATCACATCTCCAATCATTTTAGATTAGGGCTAGTGTTGTCCCATTTTCTTTTTCACCTGTTAGAGGCAGAAGCATGTCTGGATTTCCAGTACCCAGCACAAAGCTGCTGTTTAGTAAATGTTTGTGATCTTGTGGTGGAGATTTAAGGATGATTCATTCATTTGGACTTATAATTCTAGTGTCTAAAGTATAAATGAATCTATTCAAACAATAGCTGCCAAGCTATAATAAATTATTGCTGATGGTATTTCTCAACACAGTACCATCTGGCCTTTGTCTTCCTATTTCTAGTTCAAGGTTCTTACATTTTATGTTAACAATAGCTACCCAAATTTATCTTTTTCATATCACTGCATCGCACAGAAAGGGCATATGTTAAAGTCATGGGTGGTAGAAAAAGGTTCACCACATCTTAATATCTAAGAATGTTTTGGACCAAATTACTCATGTATTCTTTGACCAGAAAGAGTGTATAATATATGCAACCTAAAAGTTAGGCATTTAATTTTTAAAAACATTTTATTGTAGTAATTTAAAACCATAATGTAATAATAGAATAATAATAAACCTCCAAATACCCATCACTCAACTTCAGTAATTATCAACTCAGGGTCAATTCTCTTTTATCTTTACCTCCAACTCCATTGCATATTATTTTGAAGCAAATGCCAGAGAACATATCTTATCAGTAAAACAGAAGAGTTTTTTAAAACCATAATATTATCACATCTAAAAAAATTAACAATAATCTCTTAACATCAATATCGAGTCATTGTTCAAATGACCAATTTTCTCATAAATGCAATTTCTTTTAATTTAAAAAAATTAAGATCCAAATAAGGTCCACGTGTTGCAATTCATCAATATGCCTTTTAAATCTCTTTTAATCTATAGGTTTCCTCCTGAACCCCCTTTCTTGCAAATTATTTACTGACGAAATCAGGTCATTTGTTCCATAGAGTTTCTCATAGTCTAGTTTTTTGCTGCCTTCATTCCCCCAGTGTAGTGTAACATGTTCCTCTGTCCTCTCTATTTTCTGAAATTGGTATTTGGAACAAGAAACTCGGTAAGATTTGAATTTGCCTTTTTGGCAAGACTTCTTCATGAATGGGTGTATTCTTCCTTTATCCATCAGGAGGTCCATACTGTTTGGTTGTCTGTATTCTTGTTATGTTAGCAATCACTTCTCCTTAAGGCCTAGACCCATTAGTTCTTTTGAGGCTATAGAAGGGGGACTCTATTATTCCTTTGTTGTTTAGTGGCTGAATTAGTTCTTTAAACAGCAACTTCGCCTCATGCACTATTTAGGTACTGGGGCATACAGCTCATACAAGAAAGGCAGAAAAAAATGGTAGAATTTATTTACCGGTTATCAGTTCAATAATGAGTTGCCTCCCAATCATCTTCTAAACATGACCAGTTTTTTTAGCATCATTATGGACTCATAGATTTAAACATATTTGAGGTGTTTCAATCTATTGCTGGTATTATCCCTGTTGATGTCAAAATTGTGACACCTTTGGCTATTGGGAGCTTCTTTAAGTTGGTTCTGCTGTCCTTTTGAGAATGACCCTGTAGTCTTCAATAGCTTCCTCACTATCTATACGACAAGGTGCTTCAGGGTTCCCTTGTTCATTTCCTGCCCTAGACCTTGACTCAGCCGTTTCTTCACGGAGCCTGGCTCTTTGACATGGGAAGTGGTATTTCAGGACATCGATCAAGGATTTGGGGGTGCTCATTGCACCTGGGTTGGCTAGAGACTGACTTTAAATTTTTGAATTTCTCAGACATACTAGTGGCTAACAGTGCAGGTGCCAGAGGTAGACTGTCTGGGTTTGAATCACCACTCTACCACATATTATGTATGTGACACGGCGCCAGTTTACCAACTTATCTGTGCTTCAGTTTTTCTCAATTGTGAAAAGAGAATAATAACAGTAGCTAAATCTGTAGAATCCTGGTAAAGTTTAAATGAAGTGATTCATGTAAAATGCTTAGAATAGGGCCTGGCACATAGGGCTGTGTAAGCATTGACTATTATTATTCTTTTTTTTTTTTTTTTTTTTTTTGATTTTTGAGACGGAGTCTTGCTCTGTCGCCCAGGCTGGAGTGCAGTGGTGCAATCTCGGCTCACTGCAACCTCCGCCTCCCGGGTTCACGCCATTCTCCTGCCTCAGCCTCTCCGAGTAGCTGGGACTACAGGCGCCCGCCACCATGCCCGGCTAATTTTTTTGTATTTTTAGTAGAGACGGGGTTTCACCGTGGTCTCGATCTCCTGACCTCGTGATCCGCCCGCCTCGGCCTCCCAAAGTGCTGGGATTACAAGCGTGAGCCACCGCGCCCGGCCGACTATTATTATTCTTATTACTAGTCTCTTTCCAGACTCGTCATTGTTGCCTGCTCACACTGTGGGTCATCTGATATGCAACACGGACTTACATTTTATTCATATCTAGTGACATGCTGACTTATTTTAGAGAACTAGTCTAAGTTACATCTGCAACATTTGTCCTACTCATCTGCTACTTTAAATGATGCAATACTCGCACATATTAGAACATCTCCTGTAAAGGAATCCAAATTCAACAAAACTAATGGCATTCATAAGGTCATCAAGCACCAGTGTACTTTCTGCTTTTTATACTTGTCTGGAAAGGGGTAAATTAGCAGAAGCCTGGCTAGGAGTGACCCCACTACGGAATTAAGGTCTTACTTTGCACTGGGGGCTTGGACAAGCCACATTCGTCTTGTCTTTCCTAGTTGAACACAGGGGGCTATTGGGGTGGCATTCCCCAAGCCCTCCAGATCCCTTTCTAATCAAACTGGTAGAATTACAAGACATATCCCAGATCACATAAATCTTAATGTTGGTTCTGTCTGGAAGCCCATTCATATTATGAAATCTTGATCTATTCAGCCATTTGCCATAATTCTTTCTTCAGGTTGGAGGAGTTAAGATCCCAGCACTGGCCGGGCGCGGTGGCTCACGCTTGTAATCCCAGCACTTTGGGAGGCCGAGGCGGGCGGATCACGAGGTCAGGAGATCGAGACCACGGTGAAACCCCCTCTCTACTAAAAATACAAAAAAAAAATTAGCCGGGCGTGGTGGCGGGCGCCTGTAGTCCCAGCTACTCGGAGAGGCTGAGGCAGGAGAATGGCGTGAACCCAGAAGGCGGAGCTTGCAGTGAGCCGAAATTGCGCCACTGCACTCCAGCCTGGGCGACAGAGCGAGACTCCGTCTCAAAAAAAAAAAAAAAAAAAAAAAGATCCCAGCACTGCTGCAACTGAAGACAGTGAAAGGGAAGCAGCAGACCTGTGGGCTGTTTCCTTGGTGGTCCACTAGACCCCAACAAAGCCTCAAGGTACATCTTCTCTAAACCTAAAAACCCTACGGAGCTCTAACAACAACAGTCTCTAAAGTAGTTAAATCAAAGTTTATTTAAAGCAAAGGCATTTGTTTATCTGCAATTTTATATACTTGCATTACTGACATATAATTGTGCTATCATTGCATCAGCCATGCGAAGTTGTCTACAGCTCACTGGCTAGAAATTGTCAGGATGCACTAGGGTTCATTTGTGCTTAAACAAAAATTTACTTGCTTGTTTTATTCTTCTTTCTTTTTTCTCTTGACAGCACTCTTCGCATTTTTTTTTTTTTTTACTCTTAGCATTTTTTAAAAGTAGCTGTCATTAGATTACTTGACATTTAAAACACTTTAAACTAAAATGTAATTTTAATCACATATTTGTCAACAGGAAAGTGTGAATAAATAATGGTAAATTTATGTAATAGAAACTATTAAGCCACTAAAATTATAAAATGTATTTTTAAATCTTGACACAGAAACATGACAGAAGAAAAACAAGCTCCAAACAGTTTGTATAGCAGGCTTACATTTTAGTAAAGTAGTAATTATTTTACATGTTGGCATATGCATAGAAAAAAATCTGAAGAAACAAGTTGTTAATAGGGATTATCTCCAGGGGTGAGATGAACATTGTCTTTTCCTACATATTTCTATAGTCTCTGAATTTCTTACGAATATTTATTACTTTTCCAATCAGAAAATGTTTTTTTTGAAAATCGATGTTGTTATAACTTGTTCAGAAGAGTGAAATAATATATTATCCATTGTAATAATAATTTTGGTGAGATTTCTCATGGTAGCTTCTCAGGAAATTCTATAATACTAATAAGTTTCTGTAAAAATTGAAGTTATTAATACAATAACTGAAGTATTGAAAAACAGTATACTTAGTCTTCTCAGAATCCAAAATAATTTAGTGTATATTTTTATACATATGCAAAACCAAATGGAATTTAAAACTTTGAAATATTTAGATCAAAAAACCACATTCATTCAGTAAGCATGCATTTCTGCTACATAGTCTGTGCCAGGCAACGTGCTAGGTATGCAAGTACCAGCTACACAGAGATGAAAAAGATCAACCCCATTTCTGTCCTCATCTGATGGTATGAACTAGCCCTGTGTATATCCTGGAGCATAGGAATAATTAACTGGAAGAACTGCTGCATGTGAATAAATAATAAGCAAATTAACTAATTTTTTATGTTAAAGTGAATTTTTCACTTCATAAGAGCTAAGTGACTGGAAAGATTGTATATTTCATCAGCACATTCAAATTTCACAAAATCATCACACACTGTAGGATATATGTTCATATATCTTGACACCTCCAAATCAAATATAAAAGAAAAGGAAAAATAGATGTGAAATCTTATTATCGTTTTCTACTGATATTTCACTTTTAGATGTGACATCTGAAATCTAAGACAAAAAAAAGGCTTCTGCTTTTATTTGGAATCATAAAGTTAACAAGTCCATTTTAAAAAATCATGAGCACCAAATTCCTTAAAGATGAGATATTCTTATTTCATAACTTTCCATCCAAATCATGCCTAAATCATTTTTCAGTTATTTGGAACAGATGATGATTAAGGGGGAACGGGAAGGAGGGATCAAAATGTTCAGTGAAACAGAATTTAGTTTGTTTTTGTAAGGCTGAAATCCCTTGAAGATGCTATATAAACTACTACTTTAGGCCAGGGGGTAGCAAACCTTTTCTGTGAAGGGCCAGATAGTAAATCTTTTAGGATGTGTGGACCATGGACCATGCTGTCTCTGCCAAAATGGCTCAACTCTGCTGTTTTACGGTAAAACAGCCATAAACTACACATAAACAAAGAGACAAAACTGTGTTTCAATAAAACTTTATTTGTGGACGCTAAAAATTTTAATGTTATATAATTTTCACATGTCATTTTTCTTTTGATTTTTTTTAATCATTTAATCCAGCGCCTTAGACCGCTCAGCCACGCTACCTTCCTCCTTAATCATTTAAAATGTAAAATTCGTCCTTAGTTGGCAGACCTCACAAGAATCTGGTGGCTGGGTGGAGTTGACACATGGCCAGCTGCCAGCCCCTGCTAATAGGCCAGTGCATGGTGCTTGGGATCTACTGCTTTTCTTTGGTCCTGGTATTGAAGGGTAGGAGGTAGGAGAGGAGAATCCAAGAGATTTATAAAACAAAACTCTATAGATTTTCTAAAAACAATTTGTAAGACAAAACTCTATTGTTTTTCTAAAGACAATTCAAATCTCTTTATTAATCTAAGAAGTTACTATCATGGCCGGTGCTCACGCCTGTAATCCCAGCACTTTGGGAGGCTGAGGCAGGCGGATCACCTGAGGTCGGGAGTTTGAGACCAGCCTGACCAATATGGAGAAACCCCATCTCTACTAAAATTACAAAAATAGCCGGGCATGGTGGCGCATGCCTGTAATCCCAGCTACTAGGGAGGCTGAGGCAGGAGAATCACTTGAACCCGGGAGGCGGAGGTTGCAGTAAGCTGAAATCACACCATTGCACTCCAGCCTGGGCAACAAGGGCAAAACTCCGAAAAAAAAAAAAAAAAAAGGAAGTTACTATCCTAAAGTATATTTTTAAAAGTTTATAAAACATTTAAAGAAACAATGAGTTTTAAAAGGATGTACTTGGCGACCATTATGCTGAGTGACATAAACCAGAAATAAAAAGATACTGTATGATCTCACTTACATGTGGAACCTAAAAAAATCGAACTCAGGGCAGAGAGTAGAATTGTGGTTACCAGGGACTCGGGAAAGGGAAAAATGGAGAGGTGATGACTAAAGGGTACAAAGTTTCAGTTATGCAAGATAAATAAGTTCTGGAGACCTATAATATAGCATAGTGCCTATAGCTAACAATACTGTATTGTACACTTAAAATGTGTCCAGGAGGGTAGCTCTTATATTGAGTGTTCTTACCATACACACACAAAAATTAATAATATTAATAATAAAGGGGTTGGGAGAAAACTTTAGGAGGTGATGAATATATTTATGGTCTTGATGGTACTGATGGTTTTATGGGTATATACTTATCCCTAAACCCACAGAGCTGTGTACTTTATTTTTTTCCCTCTTTTTCTACGTCTCACAGAAGACTTCTATAGAGTTGTATACTTTAAAAATGTGTAGCTTTTTTGTTCTTGTTGAAACGGAGTCCCACTCTGTCGCCCAGGGTGGAGGGCAGTGGTGCAATCTCGGCTCACTGCAACCTCTGCCTCCCAGGTTCAAACAATTCTTCTGCCCCAGTCTCCCGAGTAGCTAGGATTACAGGATCCCGCCACCACACCCGGCTAATTTTTGTATATTTAGTAGAGATGGGTTTCACCATGATGGCCAGGCTGGTCTCAAACTCCTGACCTCAGGTGATCCACTAACCTTGGCCTCCCAAAGTGCTGCAATTACAGGCGTGAGCCACTGCACCTGGCCTATGTGTAGCTTTTTATACGTAAATTGTACCTCAATAAAGTGTTTTTGGTTTTGTTTTGTTTATTTATTTATTTTTTTTGAGACGGAGTCTCGCTCTGTCGCCCAGGCTGGAGTGCAGTGGCGCGATCTCAGCTCACTGCAAGCTCCACCTCCCGGGTTCACCCCATTCTCCTGCCTCAGCCTCTCCGAGTATCTGGGACTACAGGCGCCCGCCACCACGCCCGGCTTATTTTGTGTATTTTTAGTAGAGACGGGGTTTCACCGTGGTCTCGATCTCCTGACCTCGTGATCCGCCCGCCTCGGCCTCCCAAAGTGCTGGGATTACAAGCGTGAGCCACCGCGCCCGGCGTGTTTTTGGTTCTTTTTATTTATTTTTTTTTTTTTGAGATGGAATCTTGCTCTGTTGCCCAGTCTGGAGTGCAGTGGCACTACCTGGGCTCACTGCAACCTCTGCCTTCCGGGTTTAAGTGATTCTCCTGGGTCAGCCTCCCCAGTAGCTAAGATTACAGACACGCACCACCATACACGGCTAATTTTTTTTTTTTTTTTTTTTTTTTTTTTTTTTATGGAGACACAGGGTTTGCTTAGGTGACTAGGTGGGAATCAAACCCCAGCTTCAAAGGAATGGGTTTCACCATGTTGGCCAGGCTGGTCTCAAACTCCTGACCTCAAGTGATCCACCCGCCTCAGCCTTCCAAAGTGCTGGGATTACAGGCGTGAGCCACCATGCCTGGCCGTTTTTCAAATTTTTGAGACAAGTCTTGCTCTGTTGCCCAGGCTGGAGTGCAGCGTTGCAATCTCAGCTCACTGCAACCTCTGCCTCCTGGGTTCATGATTGTCGTGCTTCAGCCTCCAGAGTAGCTGGGACTACAGGCGCGTGCCACACCTGGCTAATTTTTGTATTTTTAATAGAGACAGGGATTCACCATATTGACGAAGCTGGTCTCAATCTCATGGCCTCATGTGATCCACCTGCCTCGGCCTCCCAAAGTGCTGGGATTACAGGTGTGAGCCACCTGGCCCCGTTCATTGTTTTCATTAGCATTTCTTTGATTACTACTCATGTGAACTTTTTCACATTTTTAGGCCTTTCATATTTCTTTTTTGTGAATTACTCGTTGCCTTCCACCCATTTTTTTCTACTGAGTTGTTTTTTTTTTTTTGAGACAGAGTCTCGCTCTGTCACCCAGGCTGGAATACAGTGGCACTATCTTGGCTCACTGCAACCTCCACCTCCCAGGTTCAAGCAATTCTCCTGCCTCAGCCTCCCGAGTAGCTGGGATTACAGGCATTTGCCACCACGCCTGGCTAATTTTTGTATTTTTAGTAGAGATGGGGTTTCGCCATGTTGGCCAGGATGGTCTCAAACTCCTGACCTCAAGTGATCTGCCCACTTCGGCTTCCCAAAGTGATGGGATTACAGGCGTGAGCCACCATGCCGGCTGAGATTGTTTTTCTAATTTATTTTATGCAAGCTCTGTATATTCTTACTGGCCCTTTATCTATTATTAAGTAACAAATATTTCCCCAATCTCCCTTGCTCTTTTATTTTGTGGAGCGTGTTTATGACAGGTAATCTTATTGTAGTCAAAAGCAATCTTTTCTGCTGAGTGTGGTGGTTCATGCCTAATCCCAGCACTTTGGGAGGGGAAGGAAGCAGGAGAAACACTTGAGACCAGGGATACAAGACCAACCTGGGCAACACAGAGAGACACCCCACCCCAGACTCTACAAAAAATTTAAAAGTTAGCCAAGTACAGTGGCACATGCCTGTAGTCCTAACTATTCTGGAGGCTGAGGTCAGAGGATCGCTTGCACCCAGGACTTCAAGGTTACAGTGAGCTATAATCGTTCCACTGCAAGCCAGCCTGGGCGACAGGAGGAGATCCCCATCTCTAAAAAAAATTTTTAAGCCATCTTTTATTTTGTATCTTATTTCTTTTCTCTTATGCTTAAAATATACTTCACCTTTTCAAAAGCACATATTCAATTATATTTTCTACTGTTTGGGGGGTTGTACTTTTTAATATCATACTGTTGAGATTTGGTATTCGGTTTGTTATATAAGCTAGAGATCCAAAGCCATAATTTTTTAAATAGCTCACCTATTTTCCTGTGTTCAAATCCTTCCTCATCTGTAGTCCCAGCTCAAACGCACATATTCCACTTGGGAGGCAGCTCACCCTACCCTGAATTTCTTGCCCTCCTCCTCTTCTTCCTCCCCCATAGCTTTTCCTTCTTTCTCATATTATAATCATCTGTGCATATATCTTCTATTGCACCACACTGTACACTCCTTGAGAGCTGGGACTGAGTTTGTTATCTTTGTGTCTCCCAAAGCCCTCATCCAGGGCCTCACACATTTGTGAGAAGAAACGATAAGTGATAATGACAAATTTCTAGATACATTTTGCTGCAAGTTTCATGTAATATTTATTAAACTTTTTTTTTTTAATGGAGTTTTGCTGTTGTTGCCCAGGCTGGAGTGCAGTGGTGTGATCTCGGCTCACTGCAACCTCTGCCTCCTGGGTTCAAGTGATTCTCCTGCCTCAGCCTCCTGAGTAGCTGGGACTACAGGCATGCACCACCATGCCCGGCTAATTTTTGTATTTTTAGTAGAGATGGGGTTTCATCATGTTGGCCAGGCTGGTCTCAAACACCTGACCTCAGGTGATCCACCAGCCTAGGCCTCCCAAAGTGTTGGGATTACAGGCGTGAGCCACCATGCCCCATCTTATTGAACATTTTAACAAATATTTATTTTTGTAAACCTAAAAGTGATTCTTTGAACGTTTAAAGAAAGTTAACCAAAAGATAGTACAAAAACACTAGCGCCTCAATGTTGAATGTCACCGTAAGTGTAAAATTATATATTTTAGAGTAGTGTGAGCTTTTAATGTTAAGTCATATTAAACTCTTAAATCAAATTAAGCAGACCCAGCATTGGCAGTGTAGCTGTAACTTTCTGATGTTAATAAAAACAAAATTGGTGACTCGAAATTAAATCATGCCAAGGTTTTGATACACTTGTCTTAAGATATTAATGAAACACTTCAAAACACTGATATGAAGTGCCCAGATTCTCAGATGTTTGCTGAGTGAGTTTTGTTTAGTTGTGTGTATTTGTTTTTTTTTTTCAGTGAATGTCTGGCACATTGCAATCATCAAACATGTGCTTATTTGTTGTACTGGCATAATCAGTGACTTGTATGTTCAGTGATAGCATTTAAGCAAGTTTTACCAGCAAGCAATATTTTCAGTTCATAAATAAGTTTTCAAAAATCATGTAAGGATTTAAATTTGCTGAATGTAAAGACTGAACCTCAAAAAAAAAAAAACAAAGGAAAGAAAGAAAGGGTGAGTGATGGCTACTCTAGGCCCTACTTTCTTGCCCTTGCTCCTTCTCACAGGGGAAGGCAGAACAAACATCACAGCCAGTATGAGACTGCCTGGCTGGTACATCTAGGGGGTTTTGTGGTGGCTAGGAATCCAAGAAAGCTCTTCTTTGAACACCAAGGCTGGTATTTGTAGAATAAGGTCAGGCACTTCAGGCTAAGCAGATACAAAAGTGAGCAGAGATGGCAGTCAGGCTCTGGGTAGATAAAGGGTGCCCCAGGCATCCAGAGGCCCAGTATCTATGAACATCAGGAATGTCTGTGCCACTCCCCAGACAAACAGGGATCCCAGCTCAGGATTTCTCACCCT
Source organism: Hylobates moloch (assembly GCF_009828535.3). Lineage (NCBI taxonomy): Eukaryota > Metazoa > Chordata > Mammalia > Primates > Hylobatidae > Hylobates > Hylobates moloch. Next base: position 69,775,043 of record NW_026652290.1, on the reverse strand, counting down.
TGGTCAACTATAATTACAAAAACGGACATGGTGAATAGTTCTGCATGACTCTGGAAAGCCTGTATGTGGTATAGATAAATATACACCAGATTCTGTACAACCTCATCATGCCTTTAGCTACTTAGAGACTGGACTTTAAAACACACGTTTCCCATCCTGTTAAATTCGGTCCTTTTTTTTTTTTTGAGATGGAGTCTTGCTCTGTATATAGCCCAGGCTGGAGTGCAGTGGCGCGATCTTAGCTCACTGCAACGTCTGCCTCCTGGGTTCAAGTGATTCTCCTGCCTCAGCCTCTCAACTAGCTGGGATTACAGGCAGTGCCACCATTCCCAGCTAATTTTTGTGTTTTTAGTAGAGATGGGGTTTTCCCATGTTGGCCAGGCTGGTCTCGAACCCCTGACTTCAGGTGATCCACCCGCCTCGGCCTCCCAAAGTGCTTCGATTACAGGCGTGAGCCAACCCACCCAGCCCAGTTCTTTATGTCTATAGATATATGGACACCTATAGGGAAGTGTGATTAAGGATTTTTTTTTAAATTGCCCATTTCAGTTGTAATCCCCAAATTCTAAGCTAGAGAGCATTTAGTTACTTGAGTGCTCATCTCTTGCCAGGCAGGAGAGGGAGAAGGGTGAAGGGGCTCTAGCATCAGGGATGGGCCTGGAATTCCACTCAGGGTGAATGATATATTGAGAACTGAGAGTTTAGTAGGTTCAGAGTCCCTTGCTAGCCATATTGAATAGGGTTTGTTTTTCTTACAGAATTTTGAGAAGAACTAGTAAGAGCAGCTCTAGTGGAGGGATGGGGGAAGAGGGGTAATAAAAGCAGACTACACTGGATTTGGAAATAAGAAGCCACAGGGCCATGCCCCTATCTTTACCCACCTCTCCTCTCTTATTACTTTGACTCCTATAAAGAAATAAATATTTAGGTTGGCACAAAAGTAATTGCAGTTTTTGCCTTTACTTTTAATTAAAAACATTAAAGTAATGGCAAAAACCGCAATTACTTTTGCACCAGCCTAATAATAGGCCAAAAATAGTAAGAATAAGAATCTACAGGAGCTCTTCACAGCCATGTTCCTCACAGAATAATTCCAGGAGCTCTGTGCTAAACACATCCCTAAGGAAACTCTGTGGCAAAGAGAAGATCAAGGCCAGCAGCTTTTTCAGGTCTGCAGCGTTTCCGAGTGACAGCAGGCTCAGCTGGACACGTCTCCAAGCACAATTTCTAAATTATGAGAAGTGGGATTGTTTTAAACCTATACATCGAACTCTTAAACACTCACACTTTTGAAACGTTTCAGCCACATCTGTTAAAAGACTGATAAATTTTAAGTTCCTGAAATACTGAAACAAAAAAAAAGTTATATACTAGAAGAGTGCTAAATTCCTTTAAAAATAAAAATGCACTAAATGTTTAAGAGCACAGCCATAATTTTTAAAACCCAGCAAGTGGATGCCTGCATGGGAGAAAGTCACTGAACAGCCTGAGCCCTTCAATAATAGATGCAAAGTTAAATAAATGTCAACGCTGATAATAAATTGCTCAGGGTGACTCAAATGCAGCTTCTTCTCTGCTGACCACTTCTGGTATTAACTGTGCTTACAAAAGCAAATACCTCATATTCCTTTCACTCTATAGAAAAACCAACAAGTACAGTATCACGTAGCTAGGTAAGCCTTGAATAGAAAAAAGGGTAACTCAGTTTGACAAGGACATTTATCTCTGGAATTTCTGTCCTCTGAAAATATTTGTTACTGATACTCACTTGCTATACCCCAATTCCCTGATTCTGCTAAAACACCTTTTAGAAAAGGAAGCACTAGAGCAGGGTGTTACTTTGTTGATGCTCTGAAGCAAGGGGGTGTTACTGTGTGTGTTCCATGTTAGGGGTTTGTCCGAGAGAAAGGAGCAGACGGCTAGTGACTCAGAGCGTATGTTGACCCGAGTGCCCTTTGGCAAACAGGAGCTCCAGGCAGAGAGTAAATATCCTCTAAATATTTGAAAAAGGGAATCACCCAGCCAAGAAAAGAGGAGTCTGAGGGAGCACCCTAAAACAATCTTAGCCTTGTAGAGGGATATTATTTATTCCCTGGGGAGAAAACTGTTTCTCTCTTCCAAAAAAGAGTGGACATTGAATTTATACTTGTAAGTGGTAAGAAAAACCTTGGGTAAGGGAAGGATGATAAATAGTGAAACGAACAAAAGAAATTCTGGAATCTCAGGGCTGGGCGTGGTGGTTCACACCTATAATCCCAGCATTGTGGGAAGTCAAGGCTGGTGGATAGCTTGATCCCAGGAGTTCCAGACCAGCCTGGGCAACATGGTGAAACCCCATCTCTACCAAAAAAATACAAAAATTAGCCAGGTATGGTGGCCTACGTCTGTAGTCCCAGCTACTTGGGAGGCTGACGTGGGAGGATTGCTTGAGCCTGGGAGGCAGAGGTTGCAGTGAGCCAAGTTTGTGCCACTGCATTCCAGCCTGGGTGACGGAGGGAGACCCTGTCTCAAAAAAAAAAAAAAAAATCTGGAATCTCGTCCCTCTCATCAATAGAAACAGCTGTAAAAGAAGCAGAGGCACAGCCCAAATGGCCCCTGAGTACCCCTTCTCACCTTCTATTTTCTTAGAATGAAACAGAACAATCAGGAATACCCTATGACATATCAGAGCCAATAAAGGCTCAAAAAATTCTTGCTGATGAAGAAAACAAATGTTCCCAAACAGCATTTCCTGGTTACTTATCAATAATGCAGACCGATGTCAATCTATCTGAGGGCGCATATACATCCATTTGGATCCTTTAAAAAATAATTGTCTCATTCTTTAAATAAATGTCAAGGGTGTTTACTCCAGAAATAAAATAGAAAGCCAATCTCAAATCAGGAAAAATACAGATTAAAAATGTATCTAGGCCAGGCCAGGGACGGTAGCTCATGCCTATAATCCCAGCACTTTGGGAGGCCAAGGCAGGCAGGTTGCCTGAGGTCGGGAGTTCAAGATTAGCCTGGCCAACATGGCGAAACCCTGTCTCTACTAAAAATACAAAAATTAGCTGGGCATGGTGGCGCATGCCTGTAATCCCAGCTACTTGGGAAGCTGAGGCAGGAGAATTGCTTGAATCCAGGAAGTGGAGGTTGCAGTGAGCCGAGATTGTACCACGGTACTCCAGCCTGGGCAACAGAGTGAGACTCTGTCTCAAAATAACAATAATAATAATAATAATGTATCTTTGCATGGGGGATAAGGTCTGAAAAAAAGAAAAGAATAAAAACAAAATAAAAACAAATCATCTTTATTTTTACTTGCTTGCTTGCTAACCTTGGGAAATTTGCCAGCTGCAAAGTTGCTTTTTATTTTCCAATAATTCCTGAGAGATCACTGCAATGCTTGCATGAAAAAAAAAATTCACTTTAACCTCACTCTTCTGAGATTTTAAAAACAGAGCAAACACAGAGATAATAACAAAGCAACCTTTTTCAGAGGTACCCTCAAATCTTAGGCCCAAATAGATGGTGGTATTAACAGAAACAACAAAATATCCATAGCAACTGTGGAAAGCAGATCTCATCCCATAGTGAGATAATAAATAAAGTCACTGCCTTTTGTGACACCTTACTCAACCTCAAACAGAAATAAATGCTCCTCACTCCTGTTCCCATAAATCCACCTAGCTTGTGTTTGTGGGAGCAGAGGGAGGATTGCTCCCCAATCCAGGCCCATGAAAGTGGCTTTCCCTTCCACAGCACCTCCCACCTCTGCTGGGAGTCACAGACCTCTCCCAAGGACCTATTCAGGAGGGTGTCTGGGGCTGTTTAAGAGGAGGGGTCTCCACTGGCTACTTTGGAGGAAACTCAACGAAATCAAAGCCCAACTGTAGGGGCCGCGAACAGAGTAAGTGTTGAAAAAACGTTAATGCCCACCCTTCCTTTATCCAGACACATTGAACAGATACTCACTGAAATTTCCTCAAAAAATCTACCTCACCCCATGTCTATCCATCTTCCCAACTGCTGCCTGCCTCCTGCCTTGTGACCGGCTCTGCCAGCAGACCCTGCAGTATGACTCAGCGTGTTGAAATCTGCCTCTGTGGGCACGCGCTGCTCTCAAAACTGCTTCAACCACCAGAAGCAGCTAATTGCAATGAGTCTCTTGGGACCCTGCTCCAATGGTGACACTCAAGAGGAAGCAACCACCAAGGCAGTCCCTGCTATTAAATGCTACCGACCTCCAGAAAGAGCATGCCTTGGCTTTGTGAGGAGCTCAGAGGCTCTGAGAGTCCCCCTGTGGGGGATCGTGTTCAGGACTACCTTCCCAGCTCACCTGCACTGGGCTGAGATGATGGTGGTGACAATGACAAATAATACTAAGAAGAAAGCTACCACTGACTGAACACTTATCATTTGCTAAGCACTTGGCATATGTTGCCTCATCTACCCCCGACAGCAACCCAGTAAAATCCTCATTTTACAGGTGAGGAAACCAGAGGTCACAGAGCCAAAGTCAAGTGGTGATTAAGCAAGGCTTGAGCCCAGACTGTGGGGTTAGGGGTCTAGGCTCCCAACCATGTCAACACTACGGGCTTTAGAGCAGCTGCACTTTCCACACTAGTATTGTTCTAAATCTAAGCATGGTCAGAGGAAAGAATAGGAAGCTCCACATTAACCTCTAAGCTTTTTATAGAGAAGCATCTCCCCAGACACTGCCTCTCCAGCGAGCCGGGAACCGGGCTGCCTCAGCTACGTCTGCAGCAGTCCTCAGAGGCCCTGCCGGAACCTGACCCTGAAGCTCCCTGCATCCACGCTGCCACTGGCTTCCAGCCCCGCCTTGCAGCTCGAGCACAGCCATGAGCAGCTCTGATGAATTATCTAACAGAGGAGAACTCCAATTGTATCATCAAAAGAGAGTTGGGGATTATCTGTTATTTTCATTGTCCTTGCCACTTCAGCCCCTATTTATTCAGAGCTGCTCATGGCTCTGGCTTCCTTGTTTTATTTCTTCTGCCAACCCCCAGCTGGAGTTTCTGGAGCAACCAAATAGCTAAAAACAAAAAGAGGAAGCAGCAGGAGTCTGACATTTACAAAGATGGAGAAATTGCTCTCTAGACACATGAGAACAAACTGCAGAAAGAAAAATTGTGGCAAGATCAATGTAGGCAACTGGGAGCTCAGCGGATGGTCCACAGATAGAAGGCCCTGGCCACACTGTGATTCCAGGGCCCCAAAAACCATCAGCGCTGGTGTAAGAAGGAGGAAGACCATGACCTGACATTAAGAGAAAGGCTATGTCCTGTGCTGTTGCTAGAAAAATAAAAAGGCCACCACCAAAAGAAGCCCTCTCCTTTCTTCTGCGAGGAGGGTAAGCAGTGCAGTCCAAGGCTTCCTGGGGTGGGAAAAGGTGTATTCTCTTCTTTATGTGTGGAAGCCTTGCTTACCTGTGGAAGAGGATCCCTCAGGACTTCAGGACTGTGGTTTCTACAGACTGGGGCATGTTCAGGCCAATGTGGAACTGAATTCAAGCCTTATCAATACACACAAACAACAGAGGAGGATCTCAGGTGAGGCTATGACTACCTCCCCCTCATTTAGCATCCCTGGCTACTCTGTCCTCCTTTGGAAAGCTTCTGTCTGTCTCTCTGAAGTGGGTAAAAGAGATAAGGGTGATAGTGGTAGTTGCTCTGGGGGAGAAGTTGCTGCAGTGGCCCTTGTTCCAATTGAACAATATTATGGATTTCCATCCAGCAAGTGACCTCCCACTCCGACCTGTAGGGTCCATGCAGTCCAGTGTAGGTAAATTGGCTCTATCAGCCTGGTTTCAAAACCCACATCATCCCAACTCTACCCTACCCAAGAGTTGCTAGAAGCACCTATTACTCCTGTAGAAGGTGAGGGAGAGGTGACCCCCAGTCCAAAGTGACTGGAGACCATGACTGACCAGCCCAGGATCAGAAGGCTAAGGAACCACCTGTCTGATAGTCTGGTGCCAAACACAGGCCCTTCACTGCTTTTGGGAATGTTCTTGGCCATCCCTCCCTGGCCAAAAACAGAATATCAACTGTTTCTGAACCTAGGTCCTAGGCAACTAAACTGGGCTATGAAAGAAACATCTATGCTGAGCCTATTGCTCCCTGAAATGGCCTCACAAATTTGCTTTGGAAACCATGCATTTTTCAAAACTTGATTTTCTTTGTACTTGTTGAAAGTTTTGTTTTCATCTTAAAATGCTAAATATACAATTTATCGGAAAATATAGCTAGATTTATATTTTTCCACTCAGCAGTTTGGAATCGTCTGTCTTTACATTAGTCTATAATAAGACAGGCACACTTAGAATATTTTATGATGTCACTTTTTCATTCTGGGATTTGGTTCATCTTTTGCACCAAGTGTTGGTTTGTTCCACCTCTCTCTTTTGTGAATTAGTCTGCAGCTCCACTTTGCAGTTTGAAATGTGAATCGGCAAAGGAGAAACTCACTTCTCTATGCCAGGGATGGAGCTGGAAGGGAACAAGGAGGCTCCAAAGTCCAGGTCATGGTTGATGTCTCCTGATTAACTCCAGGCCGGGTGTGGTGGCTCACACCTATAATCTCATCACTTTAGAAGGCAGAGGCGGGTGGATTACTTGAGGTCAGGAGTTTGAGACTAGCCTGGCTGACATGGTGAGACCCCGTCGCTACTAAAAATACAAAAATTAGATGGGCGTGGTGACGCATGCCTGTAATCCCAGCTACTTGGGAGGCTGAGGCAGGAGAATTGCTTGAATCCAGGAGGTGGAGGTTGCAGTGAGCCAAGATAGCGGCACTGCACTCCAGGCTGGGTGACACAGTGAGACTCTATCTCTAAATAAATAAACAAATAAATAAGTAACTCCAGAGAACCATAGAAAGTTAGTACACTCGTTCTCTAGACTGCCTTTGAAAAGGCACGTTCCTCCTCTGAAGCTTCCCTGGGTGCAAAGCCTCACGGGTGGCAATAGCGTGAAGAATAGCCACCCCCATTCATCTCCCCTTGTCAATCCCAGGTTCACTAGAGGGTGCATCAGCTTAAAGATGGCTTAAGAGATAGAGGTATTTATTAACTGTTACCACCGTCGATGCCATAGCAGCACATGCATGTGGGCTTATAGGTTTCATGTACTTGGGATACAGAAGCCACAGGTGGGAGAGAATATGAAAACTTCTCCCTTCAGACGATTTGATTTTCCAAATCATATTCTTGGTATATAAGTTAAATTATGCATATTAGCTTTCTATGGTTTATATAACTAATTACTACAAATTAGTGGCTTAAAACAACACACATGTATTATCTTATCAGCTCTGTAGGTCAGAAGTCTGACATGAATCTTAATAGGCTAAAATCGAGATGTCAGAAGGTCCGTATTCCTTTCTTGAAGCACTAGAGGACAATCTGTTTCCATGCCTTTTCTGGCTTCTAAAAGCTCCCACATTCCTTGACTCCTGGTCCCCTTCCTTCATCTTCAAAGTCAGCAATAGCTAGTTGAGTCTTTCTCACATTACATCACTATGAAACTGACTCTCCTGCTTCTCTCATTCTCTTATAAGAACTTCTGTGATTACACTGGGCCCATCTATATATATAGGTAACAGGGATTAGGATGTGGACATCTTTGGAGAGGAGGCACGATTTTGCCCACCACACTGTAGAAGATTTCTAGAAATCTGAGAAGAAAGAGATAATATCCTTATCACAAAATCATGAGAAAAGAAGGCTGGGGTCCACCCCCATCTTAAGCTACTAATGCTACTGCCCAAGAAAGCACAGTCTGCTCCCAATAGCCCCTCAGTATTCTATTCCGGGGCACTATGTTTTTGTCATCGATAGAAGAAAAGCATTCTGTCTAGCTCATCCTTTCTGTACATTGCTTCTCCTCTTACCACATATGGGCAGGGAAATCTAGTAACTTGTATGTCTGGCTCAAAGTTAAAGTCACCAGAGTGCTGCTACGAAACTACTACCTCCTCCCCACAGTTCCTTTATGCCATGCTCTTAGGACCATTTTTTAACCCTTGAAACATTTTAATGACTCAGTGCTGCAGAATCCCAGCTCAGTGTGATTCAAGGCTTCAGGGTAAGCTAGTGCTTTGTAAAGTCACAGCAAAGACCCTCTGGGTGCACTCCACATGGCTACTGTTGTGGCCATTAGCTTCTATTGTGAGAGACAACCCCAAAAGAGGATCATATAACAAGGAGATGGGGACTAGTCTCTTTTTTTTTTTTTGAGATTGGGTCTCACTTTGTTGCCCAGGCTGGTCTCAAACTCCTGGCCTCAAGCTATCCTCCTGCCTGGCCTCCCAAAGTGCTAGGATTATAGGCATGAGTCACTGCCGGGGCCTCATTTCTAATTCTTTCATCAGGCTGATCCTGGAGCAGCAGCTGATAAGACTCTAGCTGTGCTAGAAGCCATGTAAGAGGTTTGAAACAGATAATGGGAGAAACATATCAAGAATATCAAAGCCTTGACTTCAAATGATGATAAAAATAGATACACAATACAGTGGTTAAGAGTGTTAAGATGCCTCCACACCACATATTAGCCATAGGATCCTGGACAAGTTTCTTTTTTTTTTTGCCATACAAATGGCTGGTTTTAATTTTTTTAGAGGAAATACTATAATTTAAAAAAAAAGATTTCCAAAATATTTAACAGAATCTCCAGCAATGATTATTTCCAAAATGTAAAGATTTGAAACATAATTTATATGGACAAGTTTCTTAACCTCTCTGAGCCTCAGTTTCCTCATCTGAAATTGAGGATAAAAATAGAATCAATCATATAGGATTCCAGTAACTGATACATTGGAAGCATTCACTGTTAGCTAGAATTATTAGTCAGATGCTAAGCTAAGTATTTTCCGAGCATTTCTTAATTAATCATCAAAATAGCCCCATGAGGTATGTACTATTATTATAATCTCCATTCTAAGATAAGGATGAACTTACAGTCACACAGCTGATGAGTGGCAGACGCAGGACCAGAATCCAGGTTGGTCTGACTTAAAGACCATGCCCTTAACCTCTGTGGGGAGAAAGATTCTAGGGGAAAAGGCGGGTCAATAACTGCACCTTAGATGTCTCATCTCTTCTACACTTCCCAGCACTCTCCTTTATGCATAGCTGTTTCTTTTTCTTTCTTTTTTTCGTTTTTGAGATGGAGTCTTGCTCTGTCACCCAGGCTGGAGTGCAGTGGTGCAATCCTGGCTCTCTGCAACCTCCACCTGCTGGGTTCAAGCAATTCTCCTGCTGCAGCCTCCCAAGCAGCTAGGACTGCAGGTGTTCGCCATCATGCCCGGCTGATTTTTGTATTTTTAGTAGAGATGGGGTTTCATCATGTTGATCAGGCTGGTCTTGAACTCCTGATCCCAAGTGATCCACCTGCCTTGGCCTCCCAAAGTGCCGGGATTACAGGTGTGAGCCACCGCACCCAGCCAGATAGCTGTTTCTTATGTGATGGATCAGAAAACTTACATGAAAAAAGCATAAAGACAGACATGTGAGACCTTGAAATAGCCCTGGGTCATCTCAGACCTGATCCAATGTCACACACTGGTTGAATATTGAGTTTTGAGGCTCCTGAAAGCTCATGGCTTCAAGCATTTCCTTCAATGAGCAGCCTCTTCCTGAAGGGCCTCCTAACCATCACCTCAAGTTCATCCTGGAACAGAGAAGACACAGCTAGAGCCCTGGAGCAGCAAGTCCCAACCCTGACTCAGCAGCATCCCAGGGAATAACATCTGGCTCAAGGAGCACAATGAAATCCTCATTAATCAAATTAATTTTAACTTGCTGTAATTTTAAAGGAGAATCTATGCTTTTCTGAGGGGTTGCTATGGATCTAAACAATGAGAGGGCATGGCAGCTCTGGAAAGGGCAACAATTGCTGTGTTAAAATCTTCATGAAATCTCACAGACAAAATATGCAAAAGAAACCAGACACAAAGAAGTATGCACTTCATGATTTCATTTAGATAAAGGTCAAGAACAGGCAAACTACTCTGTGCTATGCAGGGATGCATTCTTTGATGGTAAAAATATAGAAAAGAAAAAGGCACAGAAGCCAGGAGAGTGATTACCTTTGGGGTAGGGAAGGGAGTTGGAATTCCACTAGGCAAGGGTCTCCTGGGGTGCTGGCAATGTTCTATTTCTTAACATGGGTGGAAATGACACAGGGTTCGTTTTGCTATAATTCATTTGGTTTTATAAGATTCCCTTCATATAATGCATCTATGCAGTTTTCTGTGTGTTATATTTCATAATAACAAAGGTTGGTTTGTTTGGGATTTTCTGTTTTGTCTCACTAAGGAAATTTGTAGCAACCCCACCCCTGAGAAGACTGAATTTCTAAAAGCTTCTAAATGTTGCTGATGCTGCCACACTTTCGGTAGCACCGATCTAGTCTACTCTCAAAATTTTGCCTCATCTTTTAAAAGACACCCAGGGGTGGGCATGGTAGCTCATGCCTGTAATCCCAGCACTTTGGGAGGTCAAGGTGAAGGATTGCTTGAGCCCAGGAGTTCAAGAACAGCCTGAGCAACATACTGGGACCTTGCCTCTACAAATATTTTAAAAATTAGCCAGGAGAAGTGGTGTGCCCCTGTAATTCCAGCTACTTGGAAGGCTGAGTTGGGAGGATCGCTTGAGCTCAAGAGGTCAAGGCTGCAGCGAGCTGTGTTCACACCATTTCACTACACCCTGGGCAATGGAGCAAGACCCTGTCTCAAAAAAAAAAGAAAAAAAGATACCCAGGAAGAAGTTTCACCTGATAAAGGATATACAATATGGTCCTCTGTTTCTAGTGGACAGACTATTGAATCTAGTTCAGGATTCTTTTGTAAAACAATCCTCCCTGCCCCCCCAAACACACTCACACACACACACACAAAAAAACTCCCTCTCAACATTATCAATTATCTGTGTCAAGTTGAATCTTCACCAAACCAGGAGTTAAGTTTAGTGGTTTCTGAAGCCATGCAACCAGCCATCAGTGCAGAGGGAAAAGGACAGAAAAGTCCTAGCTCATGGAACCCTGAAAAGAGACTGCTGTCTAATGCAGATGAGGACACAACCATTATGTTTCCTGCTGTTCTGATTGCTATCAGACTTCAACCATCAGATATGGGTCCCTGACAATTTATCAGGAAGCAAGCAACCTGCCTTTTCTCCTGTCTAAATTCTGCATTCTATTTCCTTGTATTCTACACAAAATGCAAAACAGCAGCTAAAATTAGAAGCTGAGGTGCTAGTGAGGCTGATTTGTGTGCGAAGAAGGCAGAGAGATGTCAGGGGGAAGAATTCAGAGGAGAGCTGCCTGGGGCCCCTTCCTGAGCTGTCACAGACAGCAGCCTGGAAAAGAAACAGAAGGGAAGGAGACAGAGGTGGGAGGCTGGATGGACTGCCCAATTATTACACCTGCAGAGAATCCTTGTGGGCTTTTTGGGCTCCCTAAAAGCGCCCTGACCTATTTTTTGAAATGTTTTTTTCCTTATTCATCAAAATACATTCTCAGTGAATTGCAGTCAAGTTTCCTGCAATTACTCAATGTAAAGTTTTGTTTTCTACACTGGGAGCTATAGTCTATGCCTCTATGTATAATGGTAATATACTCAACAGTACCAGGCTGACGATGGATAGCGTGAATTTCTTAAAGTGGCAGGGAAGCTGCAGTTTTAAATGAATCCATCTGAAAGCTTTGAACAAAGCCTTGAGTCTATTTAAGAACAGAGAGCTCATGTGATAGCTGGCTGGCTTCATCCCTTAGCTAGGGGACACAGACTTATTGGATGCGAGTATAAAAGCCTTATAGTAGAAGTAAATTTCATAATGCCTTGGATTTATAGAGCACTTTTCTTCGTAGAACTTGTATTCTCTGGGCAGAGTGACCAGCCCAACTTGGAATCTCGCTTAGCCACAGTGAAAATGATGAAAGTATTACAAGAGGCAAAAAAGCAAAAGATCAGGGAGAGAAGTCAATAGTTCCCCAGGGATCTCCCAGGGCAACCTTGCTCCCAGGCTGCTGGGGCACCACTAGGATCTAGGGCATGTGGTTTCCACAACCACCTCCCCCTCCCTCATGTCATAGGGCTGTTGAGAAAATGGGATTAGCTATATGGCCAACCCATAATTATGCGGGGGTGGAGGCATCAGGCCATTGACCAGCTGGCTTCTCATTTCTCCTTCTCTCAGCTGCTCACCAGCCACAGATGCAGGAGGGTGAAGATAGGATTCCCAGAACACCTCTCCATTTGCTCCCATGAACTGGAAAAAAGCGCAGTCATTGCAAGTGACTATAAAATGCAAACCCATGCCTCACTGTGGGCTGCATGAGGCCCAGACTGACCCATGGCACTGAGAGGTGGGGTGGATGAACGATTCCCATGCCCACTCTGGACACGCAGGCCTTGCCTTGGCAGAGCCTAAGGAGGGGCTGAACAGCACAGCCGCATCTCTGAAGAAAGCAACCCTGTGTCACCCCAGGCAGAGGCTGAGGCCGAAGGAAGCAAAGGTTCTTAGAAGGAAAGCAATGTTTCCTGCCCCTCTCACTTTAGCTCTCTGAAGCCACTTTTCCCAGCAGGTTTCCCCCTATCTCCAGCTCACCAGGGTGGGCACAGACAGAAAGAAACTCCCGGCTGGGCACCCTGGCAGGCTCAGGGAAACTAGAGCCCAGGCTCAGGCCCTGCCCTGCCAACTTTCCTCTGGCCCAGGCTTTACAAGGGGCCCTTCCTCCAGGCTGGGGCTGGCCCCCAGACCTCTCAATGTCCCTCCATTCTGCTTGTCCCCTTTCCACTGCTCAGCAGTCAGAAGACAAGCAGGGATATTTAAAAACTTGAACCTGACCAAATTAAGTTGCAGATGGTTTAAATAAATGTCCAAATGAGTTTTCTACATTTCTATCCTTTCTCTAACTCCCATTCTCAAGCAAGTGAGAAAATGTCTCTGAGTAAAGCCCTCAAGCTCTGACTGAGAATATAATGTTGTTATTATTAGAGCAACCGGGAAGGAGTCATGCCATCTCCAGGCAGGGCTCGGGTGGGCCGTGTGGGAGGCGACTGTCAGCAGCTGCTGGGCGGAAAGCTTGTTTATTGTCAGCAGCCTGGCTCAGAGATTAAGAAAAGCTTGGGTCTCCAGCTCACACACACATAGCTGCAGGCAGCAGCTGCTCCAGACATGGCATTCAACCGTAGGGGTCCCCAGGGTCTCCTTTCAGGGTTGACTTGACCAGTAAGGAAACCCTGGTGGCCACCAGGACAGCTGGAAAAATTCCCATGGGGCCACAGAACCAAACCCCCAATAAAAACGTTCGGCATCCAATGCCTTCCCCAGACTAAACCCAAGAACCCAGAATCAGCCTTGAATCCCACACAGTAGCAACAGCTCTAGGTCCTGAGACTGTTTTCCAGTCATTCACCAAATACTCATTGTGCAGTGTCTGACAGACACCATACATGGGACTGGAAATAGACCAATGAATGAGACAGTCAGTCCCGATCCCTGCTCTCATGGAGCTCACAGTCTGGTAAAAATTCCTGCAATTAAACTGGTAATCACATGTTGAGTATTATGACAGAGGAAGCTCAGGCAGCTATGAGTACAACATTGGGAAAAATCTAACTGACTACAAGGAGTTGCTCTGGTAAGAAAACCATCACTAAGAGATACTGCGAAGTTTGGGATTAGGGTCTCAAGAGACGTCAGCCGAAGACCATTACCACTATTTCTCCTTCTTCAGCTAATTAAACTTTTAGCTAATATCTACCCATTTGATTCATGTTCTATTTATTACCAGTCTCTTGAACAGAAGGCTCTGGGAAAAGATAATTATAATCATAGAGCATCTATCAAAGTATCCAGAATTTTCTGGGAAGCATGACAGATCCTTTTATCCACTGAGGTCATTTTTATTATCATGCTATTGTCATCGACCATTATTCTTACTCTTCCTCTGACGATGACAATTACCAGGGAAGGAGGAAGGAAAATGGGATTTGAGTGAGGTACCAAGGGGACTTAAACTTGATCAGTAATGTTTTCTTTTATATAAAATAACCTGAAATAAATATGCCAAAATGTAAATATTTATTCATTCAGGATACCGAGAACATGAGTGCTTGTCACGTCATGTTACTCACTGCACTTTTCTATATATTTTTCTGAAAACATAAAGAAAAACAAAAAGATTGCTAGAGCACATAACAAAATTGTAGCCGTATTTCTGCTAGGTGGGATTTCTTATTTTTACTTATCTGTATTTTCTTTTTTCTTTCAGACAGGGTCTCACTCTGTTGCCCGGGCTGGAGTGCAGTGGTGTAATCTTGGCTCACTGCAGCCTCAACCTCTTGGACTCAAGCTATCCTCCCACCTCAGCCCCACAAGTAGGGGCCCCTCCAGATAATTTTTGTATTTTTTATATAGAGAGGATTTTGCCATGTTGCCCAGGCTGGTCTCAAACTCTTGGACTCAGGCAATCCACCTGCCTCGGCCTCCCAAAGTGCTGGGATTACAGGCATGAGCCACTGCACCCGGCCTTGGGTTTCCATTTTTTAGAACATATTCCTGATTTTTACAGGTTCCCTGACTTAGAGTGCTTTCTGGTTTACAGCACCAAGAAGTCATTACTTCCCCACCAAGGTTTGCACACATGGCCCTGACCAGAGCTGGCTCCATGGGCCTGCAACCTGTGTAGTCATTTGCACAAGCCCAAGGCTCCAAAAGAACCCCACAGTTGGTTTACTGTTCTGTGGCTATTGTCTGAAATTCTTAATAATTTTATATTTGAACTTGTGTTTTGTAAGTGACGTCTGATGAGAGGATGGAGCAGGCATGTGAGCAGGAAGATAAGCTGGCAGCAGTCCATGCACACATGGGTCAGTCCTATGGGCACAAGCAGGCAGTGTGCTGGGCAGCACCCAGAAACAGAGCTGAGCCCAGGTTAGTGACAGTGGTGAGGGGGGCAGCAGAAGCTGAGGTGGCAGTAGTGGCCACAGCCCCAGAAGAGGTAGAAACTCCACATGGAAGCACGAGGACAGAGGTGGGAGACCTGCACACACACCCATCCCCAGAGCCTGTCCCTGCACCATCTGCACAAATAATAACTCTCCAGCCAGAGCACTGGGACAGGAATTGCCAGTACTCAAGCAATAAACCTGGTTGTTAAATTAGTTAATACCACAAAATACAAATGTATATATGGACATTGCAATAAAGCATATCAATCAGAGTTATTAGAATTCTCCAATGAGTTTGGAATCTCTAGTTTTAAAATTATTACAGGACTGCAAATCCAATATCCACAGACTTAGAAATAGAAATTAAATTTAGAGACCATTGCATCAGCAGAAAGAGCATAATTTTCTAAGGAATAAGCCAATTATTAACAAGAAAAAAATATAAAATTAATTTATATAATGGAAGATAAAGCAATAGAATGCATAAATAGGCATTTTTAACTATATACAAATCATCAAACCACTTTTGATTCTTGTATGACCTCAGCAAGTTGCAAAAAATGCCAAAGGAAACATTAAAATGTCACTCACAAATTTATATTTGAAATTAAATTCAGACTTACTTGAAGGCTATCATCAACTCTAAATGTACTAAAATTTATATTTTAAAATAATTTATCAGAAATTTACCCCAATGCTGTCCCAGCCTATAAAATATACTTAAGAGCTCCAGTAACAATTACATCAGCAGAAAGATTATTCTCAAAATTAAAAACTATCAAAAATTATTTGAGATCTTGTATTTGCCAAAAATGACTGTCACTTTCAATTATATCAATTGAAAATGAGGTTGCTAAAAGTAAAACTTTTGATGACCTCATAAATGAATTTGCAAAAAAGTAAGCCAGAAAAATCTTATGATCAAGATATCACATTGGTAATTATCACTTATTATATTATATAATACCATATGACACCAAAAGTGGATTTTTGCATTTGTAAGTTTATATTGTTACTCGTGTAACACTATTATGCCTATTACGATTATAAGTAACAAGATCTTTTTGAAAGAAAAAGTTTATATAAAGTACCTTTAATAGCACACTTTTCTTTTCTTTTTTTTTTTTTTTTTGACACAGAGTCTCGCTGTCGCCCAGGCTGGAGTGCAGTGGCGCGATCTCGGCTCACTGCAGGCTCCGCCCCCCAGGGTTCACTCCATTCTCCTGCCTCAGCCTCCCGAGTAGCTGGGACTACAGGCGCCTGCCACCTCGCTCGGCTAATTTTTTTTTTGTATTTTTAGTAGAGACGGGGTTTCACTGTGTTAGCCAGGATGGTCTCAATCTCCTGACCTCGTGATCTGCCCGCCTCGGCCTCCCAAAGTGCTGGGATTACAGGCGTGAGCCACCGCACCCGGCCAATAGCACTTTTCTTTCCTAATTTTTGAATAAGGACTCTGCATTTTCATTTTGCACTGGGCCTTGCAAATTGTGTAGCCAAGCCTTAACCAGGACTATTCAGTCACCACCTCCCTTTGTAATGAAGTCCAGCATCTCTCTGTAAGGCAGCTGGTCTTGGGAAGTAAAATGGCCCATTCAGGGATGGACTAAGGACTTTGTATCCTTATTGTACTGGCCCACAGCTGAGCAAAGGCAAAATAATGCAGAAGCCAGTCACAGGACTCTTCTCCATAGACCACAGTGGAACTGCCAGCCCCACACATAGATGCTGCAGTAAGTTTGAGCTGAGAGAATCACCCTAACCCCCTCTCTTTTGTCAGTATCCTTCTCTAATGAACTTCTTCATTCTTTTGGGGACACAACACGGAACAAGACTGAATTCCTGAGGAGGGGGCACAGCATAGGGTGTATTGAGGCCCCAACAGCCAGTTTCTCAGTCTTTCCGTCTAGATCCAGTTTGATGGCTCCTGGTTTGATACCTAGAAGCTCTCACAGGGACACTTAACCAAGGAGGCAAAGTCTCTGATAGATAAAAGCCTTGCAGGCATGTAAGGCTAAATCAAAGGAAAACAAAGAGGTGGCCTTCAAACCAAGAGCCAAATCAGAAAGGCAATCCCATTCACAATTGCCACAAAAAGAATAAAATACCTAGGAATACAGCTAACCAGGGAAGTGAAAGATCTCTGCAGTGAGAATTACAAAACACTGCTCAAGGAAATCAGAGAAGACACAAACAAATGGAAAACACATCCCATGCTCATGGATAGGAAGAATCAGTATCATTAAAATGGCTATACTGGCTGTAGCAATTTACAGATTCAATGCTATTCCTATCAAACTACCAACAAACTTCACAGAACTAGAAAAAAACTATCTTAAAATTTATATGGAACCAAAAAAGAGCCTGAACAGCCAAGGCAATCCTAAGCAAAAAGAACAAAGTTGGAGGTATCACATTATGCAAGTTTAAATTATACTACAAGGCTACAGTAACCAAAACAGCATGGTACTGGTACAAAAACAGCCACATAAACCAATGGAACAGAATGGAGAGCCCAGAAATAAGGCCACATATCTATGACCATCTGATCTTCAACAAAACTGACAAAACCAAGCAATGGGGAAAAGACTCCCTATTCAATAAATGATGCTGGGATAACTGGCTAGCCATATGCAGAAGATTGAAAATGGACCCCTTCCTTATACCATACACAAAAATCAGTTTAATAATGCAGCCTGCTGCACAAAAGAAAAAAAGTCAACTAAAGATGAAATAAAGGCTTAAAAGTAAAATGCAAAACTATAAAAACCCGGAAGACAACCTAGACAATACCACCCTGGACATAGGAATGGGCAAAAATTTCATGAGAAAGACACAAAGAGCCATCGCAACAAAAGTAAAAATTGACAAGTGGGATCTAATTAAACTTAAGAGCTCTGCACAGCAAAAGAAACTATCAATGGTAAACAGAATGGGAGAAACCTACAGAATGGGAGAAAATATTTGCAAACTATGCATCTGACGAAGGTCTAATACCCAGCACCTATAAGGAACTTGAACAGATTTATAAAAGGAAAACAACCCCATTAAAAAGTGGGCAAAGGACATGAACAGATACTTCTCAAAAGAAGACATACGGCAGGGTGCGGTGGCTCACGCCCATAATCCCAACACTCTGGGAGGCCAAGGCAGGCGGATGACTTGAGGTTATGAGTTTGAGACCAGCCTGGCCAACGTGGTGAAACCTTGTCTCTACTAAAAATACAAAAATTAGGTGGGCACAGTGGCACATGCCTGTAATTCCAGCTACTCACAAGGCTGAGGTGGGAGAATCGTTTGAACTCAGGAGGCTGAGGTTGCAGTGAGCCAAGATCTCACCAGTGCACTCCACCTTGCATGACAGAGGAAGACTCTGTCTCAAAAATTTTAAAAAAGCCAGGCACGGTGGCTCACGCCTGTAATCGCAGCACTTTGGGAGGCCGAATTGGGCGGATCACGAGGTCAGGAGAGCAAGACCATCCTGGCTAACACAGTGAAACCCCATCTCTACTAAAAATACAAAAAATTAGCTGGGCATGGCAGCACGAGCCTATAGTCCCAGCTACTTGGGAGGCCGAGGAGGGAGAATGGCGTGAACCCGAGAGACACAGCTTGCAGTGAGCCGAGATCACGCCACTGCACTCCAGCCTGGGCGACAGAGCGAGACTCCATCTCAAAAAAAAAAAAAAAAAAAGCCCGGGCATGCTGGCTCATGCCTGTAATCCCAGCACCTTGGGAGGCCAAAGCAGGCAGATCACCTGAGGTCGAGAGTTTGAGACCAGCCTGACCAACATGGAGAAACCCCGTCTCTATTGAAAACACAAAATTAGTCGAGCATGGTGGCACATGCCTGTAATCTCAGCTACTGGAGAGGCTGAGGCACAAGAATCGCTTCAACCTGGGAGGCAGAGGTTATGGTGAGCCGAGATGGTGTCATTGCATTCCAGCCTGGGCAACAAGAGCAAAACTCCGTCTCAAAAAAAAAAAAAAAAGAAGACATATGCAGCCAACAAGCATATGGAAAAAAAGCTCAGTATCACTGATCATTAGAGAAATGCAAATCAAAACCACAATGAGATACCATCTCACACCAGTCAGAATGGCTATTACTAAAAAGTCAAAAACTAACAGATGCTGGTGATGTTGTGGAGAAAAGGAACACTTATACACTGTTGGAGGGATTATAAATTGGTTCAACCATTGTGGAAAGCAGTGTGGCAATTCCTCAAAGAGCTAGAAACAGAACTACCATTCAACCCAGCAATCCCATTATTGGGTATATACTCAGAGGAATATAAATGATTCTATCATAAAGAAACATGCATGTGAATGTTCACTGCAGCACTGTTCACAATAGCAAAGACATGGAATCAACCTAAATGCCCATCGATGACACATTGGATAAAGAAAATGTGGTACATATACACCATGGAATACTATGCAGCCATAAAAAAGAATGAAATCATGTTCTTTGCAGCAACATGGATGCAGCTGGAGGCAAATTAATGCAGGAATGGAAAACCAAATACTGCATGTTCTCACTTATAAGTGGCAGCTAAATAATAATAACTTATGAACATGAAGGAAACAACAGACACCGGGGTCTACTTGAGGGGGAGAGTAGCGGGAGGAAGAGGAGTAGAAAGGATAACTATTGGGTACTGGGCTTAATACCTGGGTGATGAAATATTATGTACAACAAACACCCATGACTCATGTTTATCTATGTAACAAATGTTCATGTGTACCCCTAAATCTAAAATAAAAGTTTAAAAATAATTTTTAATTAAAAAAAAAGAAAGAGGTGGCCTTAGAGCCAGGAACCCACGACAAAAGCTGCCCCAAGAGGTGTTCCGCTGTTCTTCAGAACAAGACAGGACAAAAAGACTCAGGCTGACAAGATGATCACCTTTGGATGATTTCATTTCATTTTACACTTTTGGCAGCTTTCATAAGAGCACAGCCACAGATAGGATTTTACTCTGGTCCTGAACACTGGATCTTCTCCAACTTCTATTACCATACAATTTGACAACTTGATCATTTCCTGTCTTGTCCTGTTTTATGTTTCTATATGTATACATCACAAGCTCTTTGAGGACAGAGACCATATCCTCTTCTTCATGTGTCCCCAAACACTAAGTCCATGTTATACTTCTTAGAGCACATAAAACCGACTTTCCCATTCATCACGTCATCCATCCTCATAATACCCCACACAAGCTGGGGTAATTCCCATTTTCAGAGAGGAGATTGAGGCCTTGGCTCACTGATTGGCCCACAGCTTCATAGCTGCTAAAGGACAGAGCTAGAACTCAATCACAGATGTCTGATTCTGTTCTACTGCACCTCTGTGGAGGGGGCCATTTCTAAAAGAACAGACATTCCCCCAGAGTCACTCTTTCTACACCCTACCTAGCATGGTGCATTACAAATGCAGATACTTCAGTGAAACCTTGTGACGACAAATGCTTTTGTGTTTGGCATCAGAACCACACCTCTCTGTGATGGCTTTTTTTTTTTTTTTTTTTTTGGACACAGGGTCTCCCTCTGTTTCCCAGACTTGGAGTGCAGTGGAGCCATCATGGCTCATTGCAGTCTCGACATCCTGGGCTTAAGTTTTCGTCCATGCCTGGCTAATTTTTTTATTTTTTGTAGAGGCAAGATCTTCCCTTGTTGCCCAGGCTGGTCTTAAACTACTGGGCCTCCCAAAGTGCTGGGATTATAGGCATGAGCCACCGCAATGGGACTGTGACTGTTTTTTTCCACTACATGGCAGCTGCCTTTGAGGACAGAGCATGTCCTCAAAACTACTCCTGTTACACTTACCTGCATTGTTCTGGGACTGCTCTGTCAAGGAATTTGCAAGGAAAGGATGGAACTCTCCAAAAACTGGGCCTTCAGGGTGGCCTCACATTTTTTTTGCACCCTCCTAGGGTGGAAGACAACAGCAATAGCTTAAAGCACTCTCTCTAGACTTGCTTCTTTCTGGTTGTGATGACCGTCCATGCAGCCATGGCTTCTGTGCATTGCTGTCTCTGATGAGGAAAATGTGGAGTTCTAGACCCCCAGAGCAAACCCACTCCACTTGCACTTCTCTCCTAAGTCCAAAAGGCCAACCAGATTCTGGACCCTGGGGACAGTCCCAACTCACTGCAACCTAAAAATGGTTTCCACATGTTTATAACCATGGGATAAGGAAGGCCTTCTTAAGAAAGGCACAAAAACAAGCCAGGAAGATAAAAGGATTAAAAACCCAGGCAACATAGCAACCCACAATTCAGAACAATGAAAGATATAGGCAAAGTCAAAAAGACAACTGACAAAATATCTGAAGCAGGTATTACAAGCAAAGAACTAATATTCAGTATACCAACAATCCCTACAATTCAATAAGAAAAAAGCAAAAAAAAAAAGGGCGGGTGGGAAAGGGGCTGGGCGAGGTGGCTCACGCCTGTAATCCCAGCACTTTGGAAGGCCGAGATGGGTGGATCACCTGAGGTCAGGAGTTCGAGACCAGCCTGACCAACATGGTGAAACCCTGTCTCTACTAAAAATACAAAAAGTTAGCCGGGCTTGATGGCAGGTGCCTGTAATCCCAGCTACTTGGGAGGCTGAGGCAGGAGAATCGCTTGAAGCCAGGAGGCAGAGGTTGCAGTGAACTAAGATAGTGCCACTGCACTTCAGCCTAGGTGTGACAGAGCAAGATTCTGTCTCAAAAAAAAAAAAAAAAGAAAAAAAAAGAAAAGGGGGTGGGAGGCAAAGGAAATAAAGAGGCAATTCACAGTAGCAGAAATACAAATGGCCAACAGCAAAGGAAAATGTCAAATCTCACTGTAAACAGATAAATAAATTTAAATACTAAAATATCAGTGTTTTCTTATCAGATTAGCAACCATTAGTCTGGGCCAGTGACTCACACCTGTAATCCCAGCATTTTGGAAGGCCGAGGCAGGCAGATCACTTGAGCCCAGGAGTTTGTGACCACCTTGGGAAACATAGAGAGACCCTGTCTCTACAGAAAAACCTTTAAAAATTAGCTGGTAGTAATAACACATAGCTGTAGCCCCAGCTACTCAGGAGGTTGAGATGGGAGGACTGCCTGAGCCTAAGAGTTTCAAGGTTACAGAGAGCTATGATTGCACCACAGCACACAGCCTGGGTGAGTGACAAAGCAAGACTCTGTTTTTTTTGTTTTTTTTGTTTTGAGACGGAGTCTCGCTCAGGTTGGAGTGCAGTGGCGCTCTCTCAGCTCACTGCAACCTCCACCTCCCGGGTTCAAGAAATTCTCCTGCCTCAGCCTCCCGAGTAGTTGGGACTACAGGCGCGTGCCACCACACCCAGCTAATTTTTTGTATTTGTAGTAGAGACAGGGTTTCACCGTGTTAGCCAGGATGGTCTCGACCTCCTGACCTCATGATCCGCCTACCTCTGCCTCCCAAAGTGTTGGGATTACAGGCGTGAGCCACCTTGCCTGGTCGACTCTGTCTTTTTAAAAAAAGAAAAAAGAGGCCGGGCGCGGTGGCTCACGCTTGTAATCCCAGCACTTTGGGAGGCCGAGGCGGGCGGATCACGAGGTCAGGAGATCGAGACCACGGTGAAACCCCGTCTCTACTAAAAATACAAAAAATTAGCCGGGCGTGGTGGCGGACGCCTGTAGTCCCAGCTACTCGGAGAGTGAACCGGGGAGGTTGCAGTGACCGAGATTGCCACGCTCCAGCCTGGGTGACAGAGAGATCTGTCTCAAAAAAAAAAAAAAAAAAAGAGTAGCAATAATCAAAAAGACTAAAAATGTCCAGCACTTGAAGTTAGGAGGACAATTGGGTTGCATTAAATTTAAAAATGTGCATGCTCTTTGATCCTACATTGTACTTCTAATGTCTAACCTTGAGAAATACTTTGCACATGTGCCTGAAAAAGCATGTACAAAAATGCTAATTATAAAACTGTTTGTGAAGGCATAAAATTGAAAACAACCTGAATGTCCTCTAGTAAAGGCATGGCTTACTAAGTTATGGAACAGTTGTAGTAAGGAATATTATGCAGCAGTTAGAAAGACCAGGTTGTTCACTGAGCGCTGACATGGAAAAATTTCCAAGATGTACAAAGTGAAAAAAGTGAATTGCTTAACAATATGCACAATGTTTATGTTTATATTTAAACATATATTAAACACTCCCCACTAAACCATACATTTTTATAGGGCGTACATGTATTTGTAAATAGAAATACATCTGGAAAAATACATACTAAGATGGCCAAAAAAAAGTATGTGAGGTGATGGATATGTTAATTAGCTTGATTGTGTTAATCATTTCACAATGTATACATATATTGCACGTGCCTGCAATTCCAGCTACTTGAGAGGCTGAGGAGGGAGAATCACCTAAGACTGGGAGGTGGAGGCTGCAGTGAACCGAGGTCTTGCCACTGCACTCCAACCTGGGCCACAGAGTGAGACCCTCTCTCTCAAAAAAAAAAAAATTGAAAATTAAAGATAAATATATCGATCATTTTAGGAGTTAGTTCTCCCTCTCCAGTTTTTTTTTTTTTTTAATTATTATTATTTTTAAAAAACATGGCCGGGTGTGGTGGCTCACACCTGTAAATCCAGCACTTTGGGAGGCCGAGGCAGGCAGATCACTTGAAGCCAGGTGTTCAAGATCATCCTGACCAACATGATGAAACCGTGTCTCTACTAAAAATACAAAAATTAGCCAGGTGTGGTGGTGGGTGCCTGTAATCCCAGCTACCTGGGAGGCTGAGGCAGAAGAATCACTTGAACCCAGGAGGCAGAGGTTGCAGTGAGCTGAGATCACACCACAGCACTCCAACCTGGGCAACAGACTGAGACTCTGTCTCAAAAAACTAAAAATAAAAATAAAAAAATTGTGGGTACATAGCAAGTATATTTATATATGGGGTTCATGAGATGTTTTGATACAGGCATGCAATGTGAAATAAGCACGTCATGAAGAATGGGGTATTGTCTTTTGCTTGTTTACTTTTTATTTTTCAGTTTATTTGTTCCCTCTCCCTGCTTTTTTTTACTTGCAAAAGTAAATAAATACTTGTTGTAAAAATTGTCAGAAAGCTGTAAATCCACTTCCCAATAATATGGGAAGACTGTGTCATGTGTTTTTCTTGTAACCTCCTCCTTATGCAGGGTACTGCCCACACTGGTATGTGCTCCGTTCAATTCTGTTAGAACTACTGTTCCTCATAAGGCTGTAAGGTACCCTTGAGGGGTCTAGTCCAATTCCTCCATTCTATGGAGGGAGAAACTGAGGCCCTGAGAAGAAGGGAAACTTAGTTAGGGACCCTGAGCTGGTTAAGTGACAGAACCATAAATAGCTCTCACTGTCCTTAACATAGCCCTTGCCAGATAACCCCTAAGTGGACCCAGCAACCACACGGCTGATAAAGCCACTGCTTGTCAAGATGTCACAGGGTGAACCCCCAAATTTGGATTCAGTCCAGGAAGTCACGTGGGTTCTTGGCTCCAAACAGGAAGAGCGAGCCAAGAGAGTAAAGTGAAAGCAAGTTTATTAAGTAAAGGAACGAAAGGGTGGCTAGTCTGCAGGCAAAGCAACCCCAAAGGCTGCTGGTTGGCTATTTTGATGGTGATTTATTGATCACATGCTAAACAAAGAGTGGATTATTCATGAGCTTTCTGGGAAAGGGGTGGGGAATTTCCACAACTGAGGGTTCCTCTCCATTTCAGACCATGTATGGTAACTTCCAGACGGTTGCCATGGCTTTTGTAAACTGTCATGTCGCCAGTGGGAGTTTCCTTTAGTATGCTAATTTATTATAATTAGTGTATAATGAGCAGTGAGGACAACCAGAGATTGCTTTTGTGGTCATCTGGGTTTTGATAGATTTTGACCGGCTTCTTTACCGCATCCTGTTTTATCTGTGGGGTCTTTATGATCTGTATCTTGTGAACTCCTATCTCACTGCCATCAGCATTCCCCTCTTCCCCCAACTCCTCCTGACCTCTTGACAGAAGCTGAAGAAATGGGAAAGCAGATCCTAGACTTGGAGAAGGTCTGTGTGGGGTCCAAGGCCACTCAGTAATAGGACTCCCCCAGGTCCAAAGTCCAGAGGCAGCCCCCAGACTCACTCCATCTCTCAGAGGCTGATGCCCACCCAGCAGGCACTCACCTTAGAGCAGCACCAACTTCCTGCATGCAGTCAATGAAGTGCAGTTTGCTTCCTGACATAAACAGCTGTTCTCAGAAAGCAAATATGCAAAGAGAATGTTATTCTTCAAGTTTAAATGAGGAAGAAAAAAGGGTGGGTGGAGCGGGAGGTGGGAGCTTACACAGAGTTCTAGGTTTACAATCTAATTCTCCAGAGCCAGCCTCTGACCTGCAGCCCCTGAGTGCCCAAGCTTTTCAGGACCACCGAAAAGGGCTCTTGAGGCAGCTCAAAATCACTTCAGAAGTAAATGCGAGGAGTTACTTGCTCAGGGTTTGCCCAGTCCTGAGGAGGAAACAATTCTGATCGGGGCTTCACTAGAGGGTCTAGATCTCTGCTGTCCAACACAGTAGCCACTTGTCACATGTGGCTGTTGAGAACTTGAAATGTGAGTCCGAAGTGAGCTGTGCTATAAGTGTAAAATGCACACAGCACCAGGCTATATGATGGCTCACACCTATAATCCCATTTGGGGAGGCCAAGGCAGAAGGATCACTTGAGGCCTAGAGTTCAAGATCAGCCTGGGTAACATAGTGAGACCCCATTTCTATTAAAAAAAAATGTTTTTAATGCACATAAGATTTCAAAAATGGCACAAAAATCATAGTTTTAAAATCTCACTAGTAATTTTTATATTGATTATATGTTTGTTTGTTTGTTGTTGTTTTTTTTTTTTTTTTGAGACTGAGTCTTGCTCTGTTACCCAGGCTGGAGTACAGTGGCTCAATCTTGACTCACGGCAACCTCCGCCTCCCAGGCTCAAGCAATTCTCATGCCTCAGCCTCCTGAGTAGCTCGATTACATGTGCACACCACCATTCCCGGCCAATTTTTGTATTTTTAGTAGAGATGGGGTTTCACCATGTTGGCCAGGCTGGTCTCAAACTCCTGGTCTCAAGTGATCCGCCCACCTCAGCCTCCCAAAGTGCTGAGATTACAGGCGTGAGCCACCATGCCCAGCCTTAATTATATGTTTAAAAGATAACATTTTCAATATATGGTGTTAAAACATTTAAATTATTCTGCTTAATTTTTTTTACACTTTACTGAAGTATAATTGGCACACAATAAACTGCACAATTTGGTAAGTTTTGACATGTGTATATACAATACTATGAAGCCATCATCACAATTAAGATAACGAACATCTCTGTCAACCCCAAAAAGTTTTCTCATGCCCTGCTGTAGTCCTTCCTGCCAATCCCCCATCCCTAATTACTGATCTGCATATGGAGTTTGCATTTGCTAGAATTTTATGTGAATAAAATTATACAGTAATATATATTTTTTACTGCTTTAACTTAGTTTAATTATTGTGAGGTTCATTCATGTTGTTGCATGTATCAGTAGTTCATTCCTTCTTATTGCTTAGTAGTATTCTATTATATATCATAGTTTGTTTATCCACTTGTTAGAGCAGTTAGCTAGGCAGATATGAGCAAGGCAGGAGAGGGCCCCCACCTCCAGGCATGTCAGGTGACCAGCAGGTGGTTGTTAAACTGTCTCTCTAAAATAATAATTGGTCACAGCCAGAGTCAGAACTTAAAGGCAGTCTCCCAATAGATAGAAAACACCTGCAGCTGGTGATCAGCCGCTTCCAGATAAGATCTCAGAAGTTGGGTGAGTGGGCTCAAGCATGTACACTAAGAAGCAACAGGGCAAAGTTTCACTGGTCTATGACCTTCTTCCAGGAACACTCAACTGGTAAGGGAAGAATACCTCAAGTGAGCATGTGCAAAACTTCAATAAACACCTGTGCACACAGCCCCTTCCAAGTGCTGGCAGGCAACTGCGCATACGGACAGCCCACCCCAAGGGAAGAATCAGAGGAGAAGAGACACAAATCCCGGAACCATGCCAATTATAAAACCCCAAGTCAATGGCTAAACAGCACACTTGGACTCAAGTCGCCAGCTTGGCCCTCTTCAGAGTGTACTTTACTTCCTTTTGTTCCTGCTCTAAAACTGTTTAATAAACTTTCACTCTTGCTCTAAAACTTGCCTCGGTCTCTCACCATACCTTATGCCCCTTGGATGAATTCTTTCCCCTGAGGCGGCAAGAATCAAGCTAACACAGACAAATACGGATTCACTGCTGCTGATACATTCACCTCTTGCTGGGCATTGGATTGTTTCCAGTTTGGGGCTACTGCAAATAAAGTAGCTATGAACATTTGATTACCTGTTTCTTTTAACGTTGTTTAAAAATGAGGTTACTAGAAAATTTAAAATGTGACTCACGTTATTTCTATTGGACAGTGCACATCTAGATTATCTTCCAGGCTGTCCACTTTCCTGAGTCAGGCCGACTGCCTACTTAATTGAATTCAACAAATCAATACCCTGGGCCAGGTACAGAGTGGGGAGCTGTTGTTACAAAGGTGAACGGCCTGGGGAGACCCATTTCTGCCCCCCAGACTGGCCTTTTACCCGGTACAGCCTCAAGGAACTGGCAGTCCTGCGGAGGAGAGAGACACATAAACCTTCGCCTAGAATTCAACAGGAGAAGCCAGGGAGAGATGCATAAAGACAGGCCTCTGGCCAGGCAGAGGAGGAAGCACGCACTTCCATCTGGGGAGCTGGGGAAGGTTTCCCAGGAGATGATCTTTGAACTACATCTTAGAGGATGAGAGTTCACCAAGCAGAGTAGAGGGAGTGTTTCTAAACGCAGAAAAAGGAACTGAAATGCTCCAGGGCAAGGCAGCTTCCAGGAACTGGAGACTAAGAGCAAAGAGGAGGGCATGAGAAGAGGAGGGCATGAAATGGGGGTGGCTGGAGAGGAGGCCAGAGAGGGGGCCAGCCATGCCGTGCTGAGGGTGACCTCTATGCAGTGACACTACGGAGCCAGGAAAGAGCCAGACCAGAACCACACTTTAGGAGAACACAGGAGTAACGAATACCTGGACCACGTCAGTGGGAACAGACAGCAGGGACTAAATTCTGGAGCATTCGGAAGCAGACTGGGCAGGAAATGGTGACTGACTAGGTGGGAGTCATTTGGAAGGGCTGGATTCTGAAATGCGCGGTGGCTGCTGCTCCTGGGTAGATGCCTGCCTCTCTTCTCTGGACTCTGATTACAGCCTCCCCACAGGTGCCCCCTCACCCTGTCCAGCCCAACCACCCCACTGCTGGCACAGAGAGATTTAAACTCCCTAAGTGTCTTCTACCAGCTCAGTTTCCCCCATGGCGCTCTCTCCACCCCTGACCTCTCAGCTGTAGACTGAAATCTCATTTCCCTTCACACGGGCACAAAGCCCTGGGCAAGCGGAACCTGCCGCAGGCCTATGCAGCATGGTCCTGCTAGCCCAGAGCACTCCAGCGGCTCTCCCCATTCCCCCTACTGACCCCCCTGCCGCTCCGCACCCCCCTTCCCCCCGACACAAACACCGCAGTAGTGCACGTCCCTCCATCCTCATGTCCTCTCAGCCTATGTGCTTGGTTACACAGCTTGACCTAGACTGAAAAGACTCCAACCCTTCCAGGCATGATTTGGAGGCTCCTTCTCCAGAAGCTCTCCCTGAGGCCTCTAGACCCGCGAGCTCCTCCGCAACCTGGTGCACACTGTACCCTGCCTTTTATAACCTCCTTCAGGCCCACCAAACCATGACTCCTTGAGGGCAGCATCTAAGTCTTTTCATTTCTGGAACTGGAGTGCTGGAGATAGAGATTTGAAAGTAATCTGAAGTTGGCAGGAATTGCCTTACAAAAGCTGAGATAAGGATGAGGGAGGGGCCCCAAGGACAAAGCCCCCTGCATGCACCAGGATTTCTGACCCAATACAATGTGAGAAGAGGGTCTTTCCAGATCTTTCCAGATACAATCATTGCTCTCTATTCTGAAAGTCCTAGGGAAGGATTACTTTGTCAAGGAGGAAAACAGCTATATGGAGACAAGAAAAAAGCAGCAGGAAGTCTGGGCCTTTGATGCTGTGTCCCCCTCCCTTCCCTTCCATCCAGGTCCTGCTTTAATTCCAGGCCTTTCTCTCTGAGACCTTGGCTCTACAAGCCTTTTAACCGGAGAGCTGAGTCTCAGATGAGCCACCAATGTGAGGAGAGAAACCTCCTTCTACGGTTCTGCAGAGTCTTTCTTTCTCTCCATGGATGTATAAACAATTCAACAGCACATGATAAAAGTGAAGGGAGGGGAGAGCCACATTAATTTCCTTGAGGCAAATGATAAGCTGGCAGAATTGGCTCCATGGAAAGAGATAAAAGCTCCAAACACGGCTGAATGACTCTTGGGATTCGAGCCTGGTACGGATGCAAATTAAAATAAAAACTATATAAACAGCAGCACAATCGCACCATTCAGGACTCCTTCATTAGCAGCCAGCTCTCCAGTGTCACTACCCGCAAAGACAACTTCCCTTTCTTCTTCCTTCTAACTAATTTCCAAGCTGGTCAACAAAAGGATGCTAAGGACAAAAGCAGTTCTAATTGATGAGGCTTTGGGGAGAGGGTTGTTGGAGAGATTCATTTTATGTGTGCAAATCAAAAAGCAAATGTGATGTGTCAGACCAGCTGAGGACAGGCCTCCTGCTGAGGTGCCAAGTTCCTCCTCTCAAAGCTTAGGGCCGCTTGGGCTAATAACCCAACGGTCACATCCACTAGTTCAGGTCTCCTGGTGCCCGATAGAGCCAACTTCCCAAAATGCTCCCTTGTGTAGGGGGACCCCGTTTGATAGACCAGGCCCATGATGCAATGACACACTGCCATAAAGTACCATAAAGAGTACCTGCCTCTACTCTTCATGGCAGAGGACAAAGTTCATCCATTGTATTATCATGAAGCATCATTACGTTGGGCAGTCATTTGGTTAAGGAGACACGGTTTCCCCAAGTTCACCTCTTGTTGAATGTTCAGACTCCAGGAAGGACACTCTTCTCACAAACTACAGGTTTCCCTCATTTTCTTACCATTGGGTCAGCATTCCTAGTTACCCCCAGCTGCCTCTCCAGGCACCTCTTCAAATGATGGAGCGTTCCCCCATGTCTTTCATCCACATGCCCTGCTCTCTAGCCACGAAGATTTCTTGGCTGTTTCAGGCTCCTTCACATTCACTCCCAACCCTCACTCCTCCCCAAGCTTGAAATTCTCTATTTTCCCACTATACATCCCCTAAGCCTCATGAGCCTCAGTTCTCTCCCTTTAAAACAGGGTAATAATCCCTGCTCTACTCCTTTCATGGGCTATTGGGAGACTCACATGAAATGAGAGACACAAAAGCAACCATACACGGCATAAATATGTTGACAGAAATGTCTTAATTGAGGCAATAGCACTGCACCATTTAGTGACTGCCAAAAATCTCTATTGTAAAATCAGAGAATTTTTTGTTCAATCAACAGAACAAATTAAGATCCTTACATACCAACTACCAACATAAACTTTCAGCATTTAAACATTTTGGAAACCAAAACAGCCAAAGCAAGCCATGCCCCACCTTGGCCCTGCAGGCCTGCCTCAGGGGATCTCACCTGCGCATGACTGCTAGTTGCCTTCCACATCACCCAGGTTACAGCTTTCAGCTGTGCTGCTCTGACATCAGGTGAAAGGGCTGGTGCCTGGGAGAGGAAAAGACCAAAGAGAATAGTGAGGGTAGGAGGATTTCTTTTCTCTGATTGTGAATGTTGCATTGCTTTGCCCCATAGAGAAAATTCCATCATTTAAGAAAAGGATAGCTGGGCGCGGTGGCTCATGCCTGTAATCCCAGCACTTTGGGAGGCCGAGGCAGGCAGATCATGAGATCAGTAGATCGAGACCATCCTGGCTAAGATGGCGAAACCCCGTCTCTACTAAAAATACAAAAACTAGCCGGGTGTGGTGGCGTGCGCCTGTAGTCCCAGCTACTTGGAAGGCTGAGGCAGGAGAATCGCTTGAACCCAGGAGGCAGGGGTTGCAGTGAGCCGAGATTGCACCACTGCAGTCCAGCCTGGGCAGTAGAGCGAGACTCTGTCTCAAAAAAAAAAAAAAAAGAAAGAAAGAAAAGAAAAGGATTGTGTTTGCAGTCTAACTGGTGGCAGCTGCTGTGGACAGGGACATTGTTCTTTTCCTGCTTATGTGCTAAGCAGAAAGGAGAAGTGTGGAGAGGAAAGTCCTGTGACCCTGCTCAAATGATTGCCCTTTCCACCCCCTCCCCACCCAGCTGAGTGGTCCCACAGCTGCACGGCTGTTCTCTCATTTTCTCAGGTGATAAGAATAAGAGAGATGGTATCTGCCATGAACAGCCACTGGATTTAGGGGCTGAGGGTTAACAACACATGACCTAGCACCCTTCCTCAACACCTGCAAGTCCTGGTTGCATCAGCTTACACAATGCTGTTGAAAAGACAACGTGGGTAGATAACACTCAGGTCTTAAAGGTCTTTTCCAAATTATACTCACCTAGTTTCCTGGCGTTGCCATAACAAATTAACAAACTGGGTGGCGGATCTTAAAGGTCTTTTCCAAATTATACTCTCCTAGTTTCCTGGCGTTGCCATAACAAATTAACAAACTGGGTGGCGTAAAACAACAGAAACTTATTCTCTCATTTGGTGGAGGCCAGAAGTCCAAAGTGAAGGTGTTGTCAGGGTTGGCTCCTTCTGTAGGCTCTGAGGGAGAACGTGTTCCGTGCCTCTCTCTTAGCTTCTGGTGGCTGCTGGCCATCTTTGGTGTTCCTTGGCTTATGGTGCTCATCAATTCCTGACTCCATCTTCACATAACCTTTTCCTCTGGGCCTGTGTGTCCTCTCCTCTTCTTCAGGCGTCCTTGGATCTATGGTCCCCCCCTAAATCCTGGATGATTTGACCTCAAGATCCTTACATTACATTTGTTACATTTGCAAAGAACTTTTTATCCAAAGGAAGTTACCTTTATAGGTTCCAGGGGTTAGGACTTAGACATACTTTTGTCGGGGGATATGTTCGACCCACGACATCACTCAAGCAAAGGGGAAGGGAGAAGACCAGGAAACCACACTGAACCCCTACTGAAACCTGTGAGAATTCATGGGACAAGGTAGGGACTGGAGTTATTCAGCCAAATTATGGTATGAAGGGCAATAGGGGTGCTGAAGGGGCCTTCAACATTGCTATAGTAGGGAAAAGGGGGCATTAGCTTGGGATCTGAAACCCACGGAGGACACCAGGTGGCTGGAATGACAAAGTCATGTTGTATGAGCCCCGTCATCAATACGTCTGTTCCCGCTCACCGCCTCTTCCTCTCACCCCTACTGAGTGAGCTATGGATAACCCAGAGCACTTTACACTCCTGGGGGTGTGAACAAGGCAGCAGCCTGGCTGAGCCCCAGGAAACTCTCCCAGTGGCCTTTTCTGTCCAGGACCTTGCTGGCCTGCTTTGTGAAGGTCAGCTAACTCTGTCCACTCTGAGACTGCTCAAGTGAGTGCACTTCCACAACTGGTGTATTAATACAGGATTCGGCACTTCACTTTCTTCTGCTGCTGTTAATGTTTACATTGTAGAAGGAAGAGGAAAAACCCTCAGTTAACAAAAGATCAGAAAAAGGCACACCAGGCCGGGCAGGGTGACTCACGACTACAAGCCCGGCACTTTGGGAGGTCGCAGAGGATTGTTTGAGACCAGGAGTTCAAGACCAGCGTGGCCAACGCAGTGAGAATCCATCTCTACAAAACAAAACAAAACAAACAAACAAAAAAAATTAGCCTGTGATGGTGGTGCACACCTGAAGTTCAAGCTACTCTGGAGGTTGAGGTGGAAGGATCACTTGAGCCCAGGAAGTCGAGGCTGCAGTAAGCAAAGATCATGCCACTGCACTCCAGCCTGAGTGACAGAGTGATCCTGTCTCAAAAACAAAAACAAAAAAGATTTTTAAAAGAAGAAGGCGCACCAGGTACAAAAAGTTATACTCTCCAAGAAAGAGATTTAAAAAAGTATTGAATGAATAACTATTTCCAAGTTTCAAAGGAAGTGTTCCTGAAGTTCTTAATGTTATCTCCCTCCAAGAAATTGTTGCCAATTGTTTAAATAAACAGAGCAGCTTTTTATTTCCAGCTCATAGTCATAGTTACCAAGAAAACTTCTGAGGCCAGAGGTGGCAGGCTTTTGGTCAAAGCCAACCCTATAATATATGTCTTGTTTTTCAGGCTTAGAGTCCATTAACAGCTGAAAATCAAACTTTTCCTTCACAGTGCTAGAAAGAAGAAGTCTGGTGAATGTAATTTGAGAAAGTTCTGTGGATGACTTGAGGGACTGAACTTTTACATTCATCATTTAGCAGGTATTTATTGTTGAGTGTGTATCTTGAGTTGATCCCTTTGCTAGATGCTATGTATACAGCCATGCACAGCAACTCAAACATGGCCCTACCTTCAGGGCGCTTTCTTAAGCGGTAGAGGGAAAGAAGGAAGGGAGACATTAAACCGATGATCACACAAATAATTATAATTGATCTAAATGCTACAAAGCAATGGTATGGGGTATCATGGAGGCATATAACTGCACACCTAACAGATGATCAAATGGAAACACAGGACGTAGGTACTTTGCTCCCAGTAATAAAGTCTTCAGGGGGGTCTCCCCTGAAGGATTTGCAGACATTCTCTCTCCTATCTCTCTCAAAAATGGTGGATAGAGCTCCCTGCCTCTCCAGGAGCCAAAACTACTTGAAGCAAATCTTCAGACAGGATTTGGGGCTATGTGCCCAGGTGACCCCTGAGGGGATCCTAGAACCCCCTGGGGTGAGAGAAAGATGCTCTTGGAAAGAGGAATGCAGCAGAAGCAAGTCACCAGGGCTGAGATTAGAAAATAAGACTCTAACCACCTCACACCTATTAGGATGGCTACTATGAAAAAAATAAAAGATAACAAGTGTTGGTGGGATGTGGAGAAATCGGAACCCTTGTACACAGTTATTAAGATTGTAAAATTGTACAGCCGTGATGGAAAACAGTATGGAGGTTCCTTAAAAAATTAAAAATAGAACTACCAGATGATTCCGCAGTCCTATTTCTAGGTATTTATCCAGAAGGATTGAAATCAAGATGTGGTAGAGATATTTGCACTCCCATGTTCATTGCAGCATTATCATTATATTATTATAGTCAAGATATGGAAACAACCTAAATGCCCATCAACAGATGAGTCAATAAATGTGGTAAGAGACCAGGTGCAGTGGCTCATACCTATAATCCCAGCACTTTGGGAGGTTGAGGTGGGTGGATCACCTGAGGCCAGGAGTTCAAGACCAGCCTGTGACCGAGATGGTGAGACCCTGTCTCTACTAAAAATATAAAAATTAGCTGGGTGTGGTGGCACGCACCTGTAATCCCAGCTACTCAGGAGGCTGAGGCATAAGAATCGCTTGAACATGGGAGGCAGAGGTTACAGTGAACCAAGATAGTACCACTGCACTCCAGCCTGGGTGACAGAACAAGACTCTGTCTAAAAAAAAAAAATGTGGTATCAATATAAGTGGAATATTATTCAGCCTTGAAAAAGAAGAAAATCCTGCCATACAGGACAACCTGGATGAACTTTGAGGATATTATGCTAAGTGAAACAAACTAGTCACAGAAAGACAAAACTGCATGATTCCACTTATATGATGTATCTAAATTAGTCAAACTCATATAGAGAATAGAATGGTGGCTGCCAGGGGATGTAAGGGGCTCAGGGAATGGTAGCTGTTATTCAGTGGGCTAAAGCTTCAGTTATACAAGATGAACAAGTTCTAGAGTTCTGTTGTACCACATTGTGACTATAGTTAACAATACTGTATTGTACACTTAACAATTTGTTAAGGTAGATTTTATGTTAAGTGTTTGTATCAGGCTGTTCTTGCATTGTTGTAAATAAATACCAGAGACTGGGTAATTTATAAAGAAAAGAGGTTTAAATGGCTCACAGTTCTGCAGGCTTTACAGGAAGCATGGTGCTGACATCTGCTCAGCTTCCAGGGAGGCCTTAGGGAGCATTTACTTACGGTGGAAGGTGAAGCAGGAGAAGGCATGTCACCTGGCAAGAGGAGGAGCAAGAGAGAGCAAGTCAGGAGGAGGCACCACACACTTAAATGACCAGATCTTTTCTTCTTTCTTTTTTTTTTTTTTCCCTTGAGATGGAATTTCGCTCTTGTCGTCCAGGCTGGACTGCAATGGCGCAATCTGGGCTCACTGCAAACTCCACCTCCCAGGTTCAAGCGATTCTCCTGCCTCAGCCTCCCGAGTAGCTAGGATTACAGGCACGTGTCACCATGCCCAGCTAATTTTTGTATTTTTAGTAGAGATAGGGTTTCACCATATTGGCCAGGCTGGTCACAAACTCCTGACCTCAGGTGATCCGCCCACCTCGGCCTCCCAAAGTCCTGGGATTACAGGCATGAGCTGCTGCACCTGGCCAAATGACCAGATCTTGTGAGAACTCACTGATTATCTCAAGGACAACACCAAGCCCTGAGGAAGACGCCACCGTGACCCACACAGCTCCCACCAGGCCCCACCTCCAACATTGGGGATTACATCTCAATATGAGATTTGAGTGGGGACAAATATTCAAACTATATCAATGCTCTTACCACAATTTTAAGAAAATAAGAAAGAAAATAAGACTCTAGATTGGGGGTTGACAACTACGGCCTGTGTGTCAAATCCAGCCTGCTGCCTGTTTTTGTAAATAAAGTTTTATTGGAACACAGCCACACTTATTCATTTCATTATTGTCTATGGCTGCTTTTGCACTCAAATATTAGCGCTGAGTAGTAGCAGCAGGGTCTGTATAATCCACAAAGCTTTCTGAAATTCCTGTCTACTCTGCATGAGGGTGTCAGTGGCTGGTCATTGTGGCATTCTCCACATTTGTGCTCTTAATATTCTCCATTGGAAAACCTGAAATGTTTCCAAGTTGCCCACTGGTCTGTCACTCAGTCCACAGACTGGGCTTAGCCTTACATGTCACAATTCTAATTCATGTGCTCTAAAGTTGCTATGTTCACTACAGTAGCCACTAGATATGTGGCTATTTAAATTTAAAGTAATCACATCTGGCCTTTTAAAAAGAGAACTTTGCCAACTCCCACTTTAGATTCTTCTGGGCTCTTATCACCACACCAGAATGACTTAACACCTTTACCTGGATTGCTTTGGAAGGAAGAAGGCAAACACAGAAAGTTAATGTGCTAAGAACATCAGAGTTGGCTGGGCGCGGTGGCTCATGCCTGTAATCCCAGCACTGTGGGAGGCCAAGGCAGGCCAGGGCAATCAGGAGTCTGAGACCAGTCTGGCCAACATGGTGGAACCCCCATCTCTACTAAAAATACAAAAATTAGCTGGGCGTGGTGGTGCACGCCTGTAATCCAGCTACTCGGGAGGCTGAGCCAGGAGAATCACTTGAACACGGGAGGTTCAGTGAGCTGAAATTGCATCACTGCACTCCAGCCTGGGTGACAGAACAAGACTCTGTCTCAAAAGAAAAAACAAAAAAACAAAAAAAGAACATCAGAGTCCACTCATAAGCATCTACTGTAATCCAGGCTCTGTGTTGAAAATAGTGCATTTAGTCCTCACATCAACTTCATGAGGCAGAAATCATCATTCTCATTTTACAAGTCAGAAAACGGAGACTCCGAGATGTAAAGTGCCAAAGTTTAAATTCATATTTGAACTTGGATCTGTCTGCCTGTGTACTTCATCATTGCATCTAACTTCCTGCACCATCTCTGCTTAAACATTTGTATATATTTGTATGGAATTAATGGGAAGAATTCCATCACTTTAAATAAAGCAATGATCAGTAGAAACTAAATCAAGTGAATGTATCCTGCATATCAGACAGTATCAGGCTGCCCTGGTAGCCAGATGTCACTGTATTGATTTCCTGAAGCCTTGAAATGCTGGAGGTTCAGTCACTGTTGGGTTTGAATTTTTGAATTCTTGTAGTTGTGTGCTGCAATAAGGGTGTGGTGTGGGGGTGGGGGAAAGTTTGCTGAATTACAAGACCATCAAAGACCTAGTTATTCCCTGCCTGTCTATTATTATCCCAACAACCACATTACAAACATTCATACTTCTCATTCAGAAGAGGGAACCAGGATTGTGAGGCAGTTTTGGAAACCATATCAACAAAATACAGTCACAAAACCAGGGTATGTTTAATTCAACAAGAGAAGACCTGTTAGAAGCATGCTAGCTGTGTATTTTGCGCGCAGGAAGCCCTGTCATATCAAGAAGGGAGTAGCCTTCAGTGTGTTCTCTCGGAGGTAAGAATGAAGACACATACAGATGTCCCAATTTACAATGGTTCAACTTACCATTTTTACTATGATGCAAAAGTGATATGCATTTGGTTCAAAATGTATGTCAAGTACCCATACACCCATTCTGTTTTTCACTTTCGGTACAGTGGTCAATAAACTACATGAGATATTCAACACTTTATTATTATAAATAGGCTTTGTGTTAGATGATTTTGCCCAAATGTTGGCTCATGTAAGTGTTCTGAGCATGTTTAAAGTAGGCTAGGCTAGGCTGTGACGTTAGGTAGGTTGGCTGTATTAAGTGCATTTTTGACTTACGATATTTTCAACTTATGATGGGTTGAACACATAACCCTACTGTAAGTCAAGGTGCATCAGCAGTTGGAAGTAAAACAGGCCAATTTTGGCTCAAAAGTTGAAAGGATATTCCAACAATTGGAAATATCAAACAATAAAATGAGCTATTGAGGGGAAGAGCCCATGGAACTCTAGAGGTATCCAAGCAAGACATTTGTCACGATGCCACGGTATGGGTTTCTGAAATGCTTGAAATGCTAGACTAGTTCACTGATAATCCAAAAGCCCTAGTCCCTCCAATCCAAAGTGCCCACAATTCTATAAACAAAGAGACTTGCCTAAGGATCACAACGGGAAAGTCAGTGCCCTGAACAAATTTGTCCTTCCTAAGTTTTTCCATGTCCTAATCACAACATCTCAACTAAATATCACAAACGAAAGCCAGTGCCCATTTCCAACCAAACCCCAGTCACCTAGGGTTATAATCCAGGACTAACTGAGTAATTTTTGAAATAAACGTAAGAAATATCTTTCAGGCTGAGTGCAGTGGCTCACGCCTGTAATCCCAATACTTTGGGAGGCCAACACAGGCAGATAACTTGAGCTCAGGAGTTTGAGACCAGCCTGGGCAACATGGCAAAAACCTGTCTCATAAAATACAAAAATTAGTCAGGTGTGGTGGCACAAACCTGTAGTTCCAGCTACTCTGGAGGCTAAGGCAAGAGGATCGCTTGAGCCCAGGAGTCAGAGATTAGAATCCAAGATCATGCCACTGCACTGCAGCCCAGGTGACGGAGCAAGACCCTGTCTCCAAAACAAAACAAAACAAAAACAAACAAAAAAACCTTTCAGTTTGACAGGTGAAACAGTAAGGTCTCTGGCTTTGGAATAGTCAGCAGGAAGTGAGTGATCAAAATAATAACATTAACTAACATTTCCACTATGTTTTGCCATTTACAAGGAGACCCATGATTCAGTTGATCTCCACAACAGCCCTGGAAAGGAAAAAAGACATGTTAGATGTTAGTCATTATCATCCATTTGTAGAGTAAAAGATGGCCTGATTCCCCACAATTGCAAAGCTAATACATTGTGACATTGTGACTCTAACGCAAACTTCTCCCTTCAAATGGCTGAAGACCTAATGAGTGACACCTTGAAGACAGTAGGGGTCACGTTAGTGGACACCATTTTGATCATTGCACTGCAGAGACCAGCTAAGAGTTCAGAATTTTTACTTCAAATTTGTTTGCAGTCTTTGGAATGCAGGCGGTCATTTGGACACATGAACCTTGGCAAAAGTGAATGTATTGCTGAGAACATCATGCAGTTAGAGTATGCACATTTTATGAGACTAGTGTTTAAAATATTAGAATGTGTTTCACATCTTAAGGATGCATTCAGATTTGAGAGGCTAGATACTCCAAGAGATAATCATCAAGATTCATGCCATTTAAATACAGGTTGTCTTTACTGTTCATTGCTCACATCAGTGGTATTGGATTTTATATCCTGTTTTCCCATAAGGTCTGGACTGAATCATCTCTTCTGTCACAACACTTGCCTTTGGAGGCTCCCAGAAGGGAAACAAGAAACAATGAGCAAATGATAGGTAGCCTATGTGCTGATTAGAGGCTGTTTGCACACTGTCACCTGCAGAAAGCCTTCAGTGTTCCTGGGGTTCTATTAGGGTTATTAATGGGCCTGTGAATAATTGGAGATAGCCATCTTTGCTTCCAAAACTGAAAAACATCCCTCATCAGAAACACGTCTGCCAGCATTTAAGGCAGTCAAAGTTTTGGGGTAAAGAATTGCTCAAATAGCTATAGGGTAGGGAAGGGGAGATAATTCCAGGCAGGGGAGCCATTTGAGTAAAGGCAGGAAGGCATGAAAATGGAAAGCCTTTTCTACTTAACCAGTGCACAGAACATGTACAGGTGAGCATCACAAGGCTGAATGGAAAACACTTCTACCAGTTCTTGTGGTCATTGATGACTAAAATAATAAATGTCTTTAGAAAAAGTGACACTAAGAAATGCATGTTTTGTGTTAAAAATTCTGCTCTAGAGCTTTATAAATAATTTTAAAGCTTCTGGGGCTCAATGTTCTCCTTTGAGGAATATGGGTTATGTGGTTCATCTCCCTTAGTCCCCATTGCAGCTATGGAAAAAGTGAGATGCTCTCATCACATCTCACCACTGAACACGGAGCCACTGCTTGGGCTAAATCCATCTTTTACAAATTTATTTCCCTACATAACTTCTCACACAGTATGGACTCTCCAAATGGGTCAATTAAAGATGATAAATACACAGCTCTTACTTCCCTACTCCAGACTGTTATTGGCTGCTGAATGACTGTACCAGTGGTTCCCAAAGAGTGGTCCTTGGGCCATCATCACCTGGGGACTTGTTAGAAATGCAAATTCTTGGCGGGGCATGGTGGCTCCCGCCTGTAATCCCAGCACTTTGAGAGGTCAAGGCGGGCACATTGCTTGAGCCCAGGATTTGGAAACCAGCCTGGCCAACATGGCAAAACCCTGTCTCTACAAACACACACACACACACACACACACACACACAACCCACAAAAATTAGCCAGGCATGGTGGCACACATCTGTAGTCCCAGGTACTTGGGAGGCTGAGGTGAGAGGGATCACTTGAGCCTGGGAAGCAGAGGTTACAGTGAGCTGAGATCATGCCACTGTACTCCAGCCTGGGCGACAGAGCGAGACCCTGTCTCAAAAAAGAAAGAAATACAAATTCTTGGGCCCCACCCTGGAGCCACTGAATCAGAAGCTCTGTGGGTATGCCCAGCAAGCTGTGTGTTAACAAGCCCTCATGTACAGGTGATTCCAGTGCACATTTAAGTTTGACAAACACTGGACTATAGCATTAAGTACCCTCTGGAGCTTGCCATCTGGGAGATCTTGTGTTCAGTCCTTATCGCGTCATCAGCAATACTGAGAGCATGGATGTCACAAAGAGGAAAAAACACTATCCATCCCTTTAAAGGATTTCCAAGGAGGCCACAACATTACTCTTCCCATTCAGATCACTGAGGTTGGCCAATGCCATACTCTGCTCACACAACATTTCTCTCCTTTCCCATCGCCCCAACTCTGTTCACTCCCCTGTTATGTGTGTGTCAAGTATCCTAACTGCTCCATCACACTGTGATTCCAAAAGCAAGAACCATAGTTTTTTTCTTCTTTATGTAATCTTTGTTTTCTGTGCCCATCAAACCCAGGGAAACAATTAATGGCAAAACCACTGGGTCTTTGATTCCTGATTCTCCATCCAGTCACCACTGGGTTATTAGAAGTTCAAGCTCCACACGGGGTTCCCGCTATTCCCAAACATGCCCCATGACCACACTGCCCAAGAGAATTATGAAGC
The DNA here is from genome assembly GCF_009828535.3 of Hylobates moloch. Lineage (NCBI taxonomy): Eukaryota > Metazoa > Chordata > Mammalia > Primates > Hylobatidae > Hylobates > Hylobates moloch. The sequence continues at coordinate 69,733,981 of NW_026652290.1, read as the reverse complement.
CAGGCGCAGTGGCTCATGCCTATAATCCCAGCACTTTGGGAGATCAAGGTGGGAAGATCACTTGAGTCCAGGAGTTTGAGACCACCCTGGGTAACATGGTGAAACCCCATCTCTACAAAAAATTAGCCAGGCATTATGGCACATGTCTGTAGTCCCAGCTGCTCAGGAGGTTGATGTGGGAGGACCACTTGAGCCCAGGAGGTTGAGGCTGCAGTGAGCTGTGACTAATAAAGAAAAAAAAAAAAAAGGCAGGGCACAGTGGCTTATGCCTGTAACCCCAGCACTTTGGGAGGCTGAGGCGGGTGGATCATCTGAGGTCAGGAGTTTGAGACCAGCCTAGCCAACACGGAGAAACCCCATTTCTACTAAAAATACCAAAAATTAGCTAGATGTGGTGGTGGGCACCTGTAATCCCAGCTACTTGGGAGGCTGAGGCAGCAGAATCACTTGAGGTGGGGGTTGCAGTGAGCCGAGACTGTGCCACTGCACTCCAGCCTGGGCAACAGAGCAAGATTCCATCTCAAAAAAAAAAAAAAAAAGAGAGAGAGAGAATTATGGTCCCTCACTACTTCCCCTAGTGAAAAGAGGAGACCAACAGAGCCCACTGCTGCTGGCAGCAGAGACCAAGGCCTTGTCTCCCACTGGCCTGTCGCTCACCACGTCTCACAGCTTTCACTCCTGTCTTTCATTGCAGAAGGGGAAGCATCTCTTTTCACCAGTAATGACAATTCCTGAGTCCTGTAAGACTCCTCCCATCTGCCAAAGAAATCTGATATTTCCAACACCTGTGAAAAGATGGGAAGAAAAGAAATCTGGTATTTATAGCTCTGTCTGCAGATGACTGAGGCATTCTCAGAACTAGACAAGACAGTATTGAATAATACCTTCCAATGTCTTACTCCCACCAACCGTGAGCTGGTTGTTCAAGGTCAGGATAAACAGATGTAAATTTCTTCCACCCCACGATAAGTTCCTTCTCCATGTAGGGTATCAGGATCATCCACTGTCTCCCCTCTTGGTGTATAATTATGAATATACATGAAATTTTTACAATCCTAGGACTCAACTTAAGTTTCAAAGTAAATCTTAGGAGACTCTCAGAAAAAGATAAGCGCTGATGGCCTTTCCTGATGGCCTAGAGTTCCTGGAGAGGTGGATCCTCATTATATTGCTTCTCTGTGGTGCCTATCATGGCACTTTCACCATGTGAAAAAAGGGAAATGTTTGACAAGCAAATAAATGCATTATCAAAATTTCGTCTCATCTTAAAAAATGCAAAGCAAAGCCCAGAAGAGAAGGCCCATAGAGGTAGTTAGTTTGTAGGAAAAAGTGAGTAGAAGGAAAGTTGGGCAGGTCCCTGCCTGGGCAGTGCATATTCAGATGTGCAACAGGCATGTAGGGGGAAGGGAGGCTGGAGGCCTGAGGCCTGGGCAGGTGGAGAAGGGCATGTGAAGAAAATTGACATATTGGGGCTGAAAGAGGGAAACAATAATGTGGAAAATGAGACAGCAAAAGAAAAAGAAGTCAACATGGGAAGATGCCAAATATCTATTTTGCCAAGCCTGCAGCTAGCTCAACAGAGAGGACCAGAGTAGAGAAGTTTCAATATAAACAAGTAAAAAAATGACGTGGGATTTCTGTACAAATGACTGTCCTCCAAAGACAGGCAGGGGTAAGAGTCTGTGTCACCCAAATATCTAAGAATCCACTGTGGAGGTCCTAGTCTTAGTTCTGGTCTGCATTGTCTATCCTCTCTGGATCCCACAAGACTTAAGAGTATTTATCATACTTTGCCTATGAGAGTGCAGCTGCCTCCCTCTCTGGAGTATACACTTGTTCTTGGCGAGAGCAACATCTCGCAATGAGTTTCCAGCCACCACAACACCTAGAAGGGTGTGAGCACAGTGTAGACACTTGCTGATGGGACTGCAATCAGAGGTGAAAACCAGAAAAGTGGTGCAGACTTTTCAATCAGCCTTGCAGGAGACAGTACTAATTTTGCCACCCTAAAAACCTTTCTTCAAGCTCAAACACCTAGTCCAAAGGATATATCTGTCTGCTAAATATTCTCGCAGGGCTGCTCAGATGAGACAGTCAATGAAGTGCCCTTTCAAACTTGATCTAACAACTATTCTGAGTGCTCAGGATATGTCAGGCACTTTGATGGCACTGGGACTATAGTGAGAAGACACACAGTCCTGATTTCTTGAAGCTCACAGTCTGTTGTGAAAGATACGCATTAAACAGGAAATTACATGCATGATGAGAGTTGCCAAAGCATCCTTGGAAGTGCTCAGAAATTCAGAGCTTTAACTTCAGAGTGGTCAATTCTTTGCTATGGTATCATGTTGGCATCTCCTGCTTACCTCAGGGGTAATACCTAAGGCAAAACAGGTCATATTTCCCTCTTGAGACTGCAGGGAAAAAGCTTAGGTTGCTCTACCAACTACCAGCTGCTTGGTAAAGTAGAAATAAGAGCAGTAGCAAACCAAGAAATAAAGGGCCCTCGCCTTCTGATATGTATGAGGCGTCTATAACATGGGAGGTCCTCATATAGGCCAGAAGGTATTTTCCCAAGCGGCAACTCTGCTTCATGTCAACTCCAGCAACACCTGGAAAACTGTGGGTGCCATCTTCCTCCACCCACCACCATAAACAGCAAAGAAATCTGGAGTAAACAAAGAGGACCTCTGAGCAGTGGGACTCCTGTGCTTAACTTCTCAAAAAAGGAGGGCCATGTCCAAGTTCTTACTCCTACTGTGTGAGAAATAAGGCTATGGATGAGAAGCAACAGAACATGAGGCAACAGGGAGAAATGGAGGTAGAGCGTGTGAAAGGCCCCAGGGGAATAAAAATGTAGCTATTTGGGGACAGTTAGTGAAGGGAACAAAGGGCCAACTCCATGTATCTCTACTGCCTTGCGAGTATCGCCAAGCTGCAGCGTTATTGTACAGTCTCCCGTACTGACAGTCCCAAGTCATGAAAATAAAAATATTACATGAAATATGTCACATTTAAAGAAGCCAAGGCTGTATCACAAAAGTTTAAAATCTTAAAATTTTGTACTTTAAAAGGTACAGGCTTTAGATTCTAGAAAAATATACTATTTGTAATATATCATTCCCTGAGAAGGCTAGAAAGTTAGGAGAATGTTACCATATATAAGAACTGGCTCTTAATGTCTGCCTTATCGTGCGTCTTTCCTGAGTTACTATTAAGGTGGCAATTGCCAGAAATAGGGAAAATGTCTTATGCATGCAATATTGATGGTGATTACGTAATACAGAAATTTCACAAGTATTCTGAATCTTGTATACAAAAACTTCTCTGAAGAGCTAATGTTAGGGCCTGGGGAATTCTGGTCCTGGCAACACATCAATTAAAAACCAGCAGCTACTCCCCAGGTATCAAAGACTGTGATCCCCTCGAGGGGTTGCTGACAGCCCAGCAGCTGAAAGAGCTACCCAAACCAGTACTGATCACTAGACAATGACATTTAAAGGGCATTGAATACTAGGATAACTCTGTCAGGGCGCCATTTGTTAGATCCAAATGCTTGCATTTTCAAATGGCAAACCCTTTTCAGGAGCAGATGTATGGCAATGCAGGCCTAGCTGTGCTGAGAGCCATGGAAACTGTTTTGCAAGCTGCTATCATTAAGCAAGTAATAACACTCCGAAACCGGGCTTCAGTGCATAATTAAGACAGGTTTTAACTCATCAGCCACCACACCCATCGTCTGAAAGTATCTCTAAAAGGAAAGTAGGCATGTAATAAAATGAACTAGGGCAAAGTTAACAGCTTCTAGATAAGTGTTATTGCCAGAAATCTGGGCCTTCTGGAAGCCCCAGGACAGAAACCCAACCCTCAGCGCCCCCTGCCTCTATTCTTCTGAACAAGTGGGTCACATGCATAACAGGAGACTTGCTGTATCCTCAAAGTGCAAGAGGGAAGAGGGACCTGGGTATGCATGAATCTCCCCCAGACAAAGTCTTTCCTTTTCTGAGCTTTGTTGTCCTCTACGGTGCTGGGAACCAGAAGCACTGCAGGCTTCTACACGAAAAAGGGTGAGTTCAGTTTCAGATGGTATTTCAGCCAAAGGCGGAGGTTAGGAAAGAAAGGGCACTGTGCTGTACCCACCACAACCAGCCTAAGTACACCTTGAGGTTAGTGTTGGTACCAGTGCTCAACAGCAAGGGCTCTGCAGCCACCTTTTCTGCTAGGAGCCACCTTCTCTGGGCAGAATCCACTCCTTTGCCCTCAGATATCTGAGACAGGTGGCCAGGAGCCAATGGAGTTTTGTGGAAGGGAATGGCTTTGGAGCCAGGTGAGCCTGGCTTACAATCTGGCTCTACCACTTATTAGCCAGAGTTTGCCAACGGTCCCAGCTCATCTCCCACAGCACATGCTCTGACACCATCCTATGTCAATTCCTCCTCTTTAGTTGTGTCTGGTTCACATGGGAGTGAGCAGGAGCACAAAAAGACTAAATCCCACAGCACACCTTCCTCCATATGGCCTTCTGAACTCAACCAACAGTGACCCCCCTGCCCCACGGGGAACTGTATCCACTCCAAACATCTGTCTATCCCTCAAATCCTGGCTTTTGCATCACCATCACCAGTTCTGGGGAAAGGTGTGTTACCTTTCTTCTCAGCAGGCTAACTCAGATGAGATTCACTGAGCTTGGGTCAAGAACAGGCAGAGTGCTCCTGCTTGTTGTGTAAAAGGGACCAGCTTCATCAGAGGTGAGCCCGTTTCCACCACCTTGCAGGACTCCACATTGGGTCTTGTTCTCCACTTTGCAGATTATTCTCCCACCTCTCCTGGTTGAATGCCTCTGGATACCCAGCTCTGGATAAGGGCCTTTTCTTCTGAGACTTGGTAGCGTCACAAAGTACTGAGTGGGATGACGCTGCCAGAAATCACTGAAGAATTCCCTTGACTCTGTGTCCTTCCTGTATGTGGACAGTTAATGTTTCCATTGGAAGACCTAGGGTCTGGAATTCCTTGTTCATTTAGTTGGATAGTGCCTGATGTTGAGCGTTAGTTGGATAGTACAAGTGTGGCTTTTATAAGTAGACATTTGCTTTTGTGCCAGCAGAGTGACTTGAACATAGTAGGGACAAAAGTATCTGTTGAATGAATATTCATTTTACTGGCACTCCTATCCTCTCATTTCATGTCTGGCTGTTTTTAAAATTGTACCTTGAGTGAGGATATACCAACTTTTATAAATACAAGTTCAAATTAAGTTGCTTTAGAAAAGCCATGAGAATTTAGCCACGCTCAGGAGAGCAAACGCAAGGACCAAAATTATCCATCTCATTAGTAATTTTTCCTGGTAAAATAGCACAGAGCTCTGTCAACTGTTACTCCATTTCAGAGACCACAGGCATTCCTCTGTATTCAGGGAGAGGAAACCAAAGCAATTTTTTGGGACAAGTTCAAAAAGCCAAAGAATTTACCAAGCTAGAAAGGTCTCCCCAGGCCTATAAGACTTTGCTGCCACAGTCACTAAGACAATAGCAACATAACAAGTATTGGGAGCATCAGCCCAGGCTGCAAAGATTGCTATTAAAATACATTCATGCTTGAACCCTGATTTCTTTTCTTTCCACTTTTGCTGGCTAATTCTACCGCAGCAATTCAGAAGCTCTGTAACACAGAACTGCTCACTCTCTCTGCACATTCCTCATGCCAATCCTCTTTGTAAATGTTTGCTTTAAACATAATCTGCAGCTTTACTAAGATTATGTCCTGAGCACACATTTTTTAGTCCTCTGAATCTCTGGGATGGGAGAGCTGACACTTTCCTGCACTCTCAATTTTTGCCTCCAGCTTTATTCCTTAGACTTCTTCCACGCTTTTCTGCACTGATGGGGGCATTTCATAGTCAAAGACCTACAGAATTCTTGAAGACAAAGACCACTTGTTACCATTTCTTTGTGTCTGCTATGTGCCTTGCACATGGAAGGTGCTTGGTAAGTATTTTTAGCAAACCAGTCTACTCGTTGCTTCTTGAATTCATTAAGCACGTTCCCATCTTGGAGCCCTTGCTGAAGCTTTTTCTCCTGCCAAGAATGCACTCACTCCCTGCTCCTTTCCATTTATGCAAATCCTGACTGTCTCTCAGGGCCAAAATCAAGCCCTCTGAGATCTTACAGAACACTGTTCTTTTGGCAATTAACATGCTATTTAAAAAAGAAACAAAACATTGGTCTGTGTCTAGGTCTCGTCTCTTCAGTTAGACTGAAGCCCTGTATTCTCAATGTCAGCCCAAGCAATTTGCCAGGAGCCAAACCAGGAGTCTGGCCAAGGTAAGAAAGGGGCCCAAAGCCTTGCCTCAGGGAGTAGTATCAGGGGTCTAAGTCAGACACTGAGATAACAAAGGAAAGGCCCATGTGGAGAAGGGATCTATGCAAACGAGTTGGATTCAAAGGCAGGAACAAAAAAACAGAGTAGGTACAGAAGCTGAGGTTAGGTTGTGGTCAGTCCAGAATGATGCCCTTGGACAAGGCTTGTTGGTCCTGATATTGGTATTGAAAGTCCAGTCCCTACTCCTTCAGGTAGCATAGCTTGATAGTGCTCCCCAACTCTGGCACTGACACCCCTGCATAGAAACTGTTGAATCCCTTATTGGAACACATTATTCCCTACCCAGAACCTAGCACGGTGTTATACAAATAGTAGGCTTTCAATTAGGAAGGGAAGCAAGGAGGGAGGAAGAGAGACAGATTGTTATCTACTTTATTCTGCTAGTTCAGAAGGCCAAAGTGAGCCCAGGGAAAATGCCATCCTCAGAGCCATCCACCCACCTAGTTGTTTTGTAAGAACTGCCACATCTTTCATGCTTTTGGGGATTATTTTAATCTCTGGTAGATCTTCAGCTCCTTATGCACAGAGACTCAATCTGCTTTTTTTGTATATGTCACTGAGGAGTGGGTACTGATTCCAGCTTCCAAGCCGGGCATGGAGGTCTCACTGCATTGCTCACCAGGGGCCCTGGGCAAGACTCTGCTTCCAGTTTAGCAAAGGTGGCTGGGAGCCCTCTCTGGGTTTAGCCATTCTGCCTTTGTCTTTTGTTTACCACAGTTATCTCTTTCTCCACCTCCACCCCAAACACCCAAAGCCAATCATGCCAAGAGGGGAGCAGGGTCTCCTTTGATAAGCCTCCCCCCAATCCCTGCTTACACTAGTGAGAGTAGGTGGCAACTGTGCCATCGAGGCTATTCCCATAGCCATCAGCAGAAGGATCAGGGCCCATGTTTATGACTCTGTCTGTCCTGCCAAATTCACCACTAATAGAGTGCACCAAAGAACAGGGATGATGTAAGCGTGACTTTGACTATAAGACCAGGTCTGTCCCTTCCCACTCCTTACTATTTTAAAGGCAGAAACACACATAGGAGAAGGGAAAGTGACCTTCATACTGTTGTTCTTACTATGGCCTCTCCCTCTAATCACAAGCAAAGCGGGAAACGCAGAACATCAGGTAAATTCTGAACAGTAAAAACAAAATAAGATTAAGAAACAAAACAAAACCCACACCTCTCATAAACAAAAGAGTGGGAAATTCTGCTTCGTTAGGTAAAATCCTATTTCAGAACAACTGATTGTGGAAAGAGGGAAAAACCCATGTGACAGTATGATGAATTAAAGCAACCAAGCAAAACCCAAACAGCAAAGCAGGGAATTGCATGGTTATTCTTAAAATCAATGTGAAAGAGAGGCAGGGCTTGGGGAAGAGAGGCTGATCCAGTTGGAGCCGCAGAAAGGAACCTGTATGTGAGGCTCGCTGGGGCTCACCTTTCCTGTTCCAGGCCCTGTGTGTATGTGTTATCTCTGAGCCAGCACAAGCTTATCTCTTATTAGTTTGAGAAGTGTAACGAGGGCACCTCACCCAGCACTGAATGCATACAAAGGCTACCTCTCTCGACTACACTATAAACCTGTGAGTAGTCAGGACAAGGGCTGTTGCAGCCATTACACGGATGAGAAAACCAAGTCTCAGGAAGATTTGCTCCAGGCCCTGCAGACTGAAAATAACATTTGACTCTTCTATTGCCAAGCTTGGAGCTCCCAGCCTTGGGCTGCTGCAAGAAAGGAAGAAATCAGCAGGGTAGCCAGTGAAGCTCCTCAGCCTTCTTTCCTCTTTCAGTCAGGGACCGCACAGACTCCTGTGCAACCACCACCCCTCTATCACTCCAGTTAATCTCCAGGCTCAATGGCTATAAATTCCTTGGCTGCAAACTGGCCCTAGGACCACAGGTATCCATTCAGCCACACTCTTTTTTATTTTTTTATTTTTTTTGAGACGGAGTTCCACTCTTGTTGCCCAGGCTGGAGTGCAATGGCGCGATCTCGGCTCAGCGCAACCTCCGCCTCCTGGGTTCAAGCGATTCTCCTGCTTCAGCCTCCTGAGTAGCTGGGATTTTAGGCGCCTGCCACCACACCCAGCTAATTTTTGTATTTTTAGTAGAGATGGGATTTCTCTGTGTTGGTCAAGCCAGTCTCAAACTCCCGACCTCAGGTGATCCACCCGCCTCGGCCTCCCAAAGTGCTGGGATTACAGGCGTGAGCCACCGCACCCAGCCAAGACCCACTCTTTTTTGCCAAAGTTTCTTCTGGTAAAACAAACTATAAAGAGAGATTTATACTAAAGAGGCCCTGACCCAGCTCAGCTGAAGGAAGAGAATGGGTGGGTGCTGAGGCTTCCTATTTTGGGAAATCAGTCAGTTCTCTATCAGCAGAGCCTGGGACTCTGGCCAACAAGTCCTTGGAGAGAGGGAGAGCAACAAGTCAGGGGCAGCTTTAGAGTACTCCAGGGAGAGGGCAGCCTCAGCCCCCTGAGCACATGCTAAAGTGACACCACTATGACCTCGCCCTCTCCACTTCCACTGGGCAGGGACCTGCTTCCCATGTGTGGCCCTGAGCCCACTGGGGAAGGGATTGAGTGTGTACTGCCCTTCCCCACAACAACGTGGGAGGGAGAACAGGCCCAGATCTGTCTTCTGCTCTGACTTCCTCCTCAGAGAGGAAGAGGTGGCTCCGCGCAGCAGCTGTGTGACCCTCGGCAGTTTCTCATCTGTAAAAAAGTGACAGCAACACCTGCTTCATAGAATATGGTGCTGACTCGTTGAGATGATCTCTGTGAAGCACCTAACATGCACTGGGTACTCAGTTAAGGGAGGGGGCACCCCTTCCCCCCAGCAGCAATTCATGAATTCTCAGGGAACATCAGCCTCTCGTACATCTTGTTCTGCACCATCAGTGACAACCTTCCCTAAACCCCAAATACAGCTCTCTCTACGCCAGCTGCATATTCCTATCTGCATCTCCTCCAGTCCCATTCTGGCCCTTGGTTCTGCTGTATATTTTATTATACAAAATATATATTATATTATATACTTATATAGTATTTCCCACATACCCAGGACTCTTCTAAGACCTTTATGTCTATTTCTTAAAAGCACAACCCCTTTCTTTCTTATCTTTTTTTTTTGTGTGTGAAATAAAGTCTCACTGTCACTCAGGCTGGAGTGCAGTGGCACAATCATAGCTCACTGCCATGTGACAGTGAGCCTTGAACTCCTGAGTTCAAGCACTCCTCCTGCCTCAGCCTCCTGAGTAGCTGGGACAGCAGGTGTGCGTCACCATACCTGGCTAAACCTGGCTAATTTTTTTTTAATTTTTAGTAGAGGCAAGGTCTCACGATGTAGCCCAGGCTGGAACCCCTTTCACTTAATCATCAAATGCTCCCAACAGTATGGTTGAGGTGCTAATTTTGCAAAGAAAAACTTGGCCACTAATCCTTATTTTTATTTCCAAATACAGTATATTTCTTCTAACCAGGGTATTTTCAAACTCTTACTCTGCAGGTTTCTGATGTAAATGCATGATCTTTCTTTAAGAACTTGCCTTGGCTCAGCCCCTTCCCACCATACATTCCAAAACTAAAGCAACTTTAAGAGCTGAAGCCAAGCTGCTGTGCCTAGCAAATCATCAGCACGGATGCCATTCTGACCTTTTCAAGCAAGCCAGTAGGAAGAATGTCAGTGACAAGTTGGGAACCCCAGGAGACCTGGAAGGGGCAGCCAAGGAAGAGAGAACCAGCACCTTCCAGGGAACAAATGTTTCAAGTTAAAAGGCCTGCCCAGGCCCTGGGCCAGTGCAGCATAATGCAGTGTGATTACAGGAGCAATCTAAAAATCAATACCGACTGGGCAGCCAACACAGCACCTATGGAAATAACCAACCAATGGGTCCCCTCCTCCAAGAACCTGGCAGCCACCACCTCCTGCAGCACAAACAAGCAAACTTTCTAAACCCAAGTAGTATCCTGGGTCTGAGAAACTGAAAAGACAAATTGCCAGAGCTCTGGGAGGGTCTTTATAAAGTCCTAAAGCACCTCTGCAAACAGAGGCGGAAATAAGATAAATCCCCTGAAGGGCTGTCAGTCATCATCATCATACGGCCCCTCTTAAGTAATGATAGTGAGGAGGAGAAGGCTATTGTACCTTCCTCCTCATTCAGCATCAGCCCTGCTTAACCATTAGACATGGCTCCTACTCAGCCACCTGGCCTGCCTGCAGGTAGATGAGGCAAATAAACAGACCAGATGTGTTTAAAGATGTTGCTGTGGGGATGACAAGAAGGCAGGATAAAAGGAGAGAGGTGCAGAAGCACGAATTCCTAGCAGACAAGGCTCACTCCAAGGTATCTGAGACTCCACGGAGTCCTTGGCCTTCCTCTGGGAAAAATTAGGTGGTGGTGGGGCCCACAGCAAGGACTTTGCTTCTGTCTCCCTCACCAGGTCGCAGGATCCTTGAGTTGGGGCATTTTTTAAAGTACCAAGGCACATCAAGTTCCCAAGACCCTGCCCTGCATTTATTTCCCTTTTCTGTTACAGTAAGGACACTATTTTATGCTTATTTAGTGATACTTTGCAAACAACTTTCTTCTGGATTAGGGCTAGCTTCATCAGATAATCCAGGCATATACTGGGCACCCACCAACATGTTTTACCAGGATATGAATGAGGTGGGAGGATTGATTTATTGACTAGAGAAAGAAACAGCAAAATATTACTCACCCAGAAGCAATGGGTCTGGGACATGGGGGAAGTGGGTGGTTTATCCAGGACCTATTCAAAGGGGTTCCCCTTCAAGACAAGCAGGGATTCCTGAACTGCCCCACCAAGGGAAAGCCATCTACTCCTTTGATTCTTGCTCAAAGACAAACATCCTGACAGGACATCCTGGCATTTCATAACCCAAGCTAGGCATGTGTGCCTTTATCCATGCTAGGGCCTGGCATCCCAAGTTCCCAACAAGCAGAGCTTCCATTGAAAGTGAAAAGTCCCCGCTGATGAATGCATTCCTACTGACAGCACCTTGTCTGAGCAGTATCCATCACACTGACCTCCCTTCCCCTTTTCTCCACCTCACAAAATGGGAAAGGGTTTCTTTCTTTTCCTTCTTCTTCTTTTTTTTTTCTGAGCCCACAGCTGATGAGCTTCAAGGTACAACCTGACGTGAACTCCCTGGTGGCAAACCTGTGTGGTTGCCATGGTGCTCTGCAGTGCCATTCAAGGCCTCACTTCCTATGCAGACCGAGGCTGCAGCTCCTTAGCAAAAAGGCAGAATGCCAATGAGGCTGGAGGTAATGAGAAGCGGGTGTTGAAATCTCATTTCCGCCAACATATTTCCCATCACTCCTTGACAAGCATTCTACTTTCTTCTATACTCCCCATCAACCCTAGACAGCACAGGTTAACATAAAACCTCTAAAGTTCAGGCTGGGTGAGTGGAAAAGAATATACAAAGAATCCTGCCAATCCATAAGGCAGAAAATAAGCCCTTGGCATATGGCTGGTCCTCAATAAATACCTGTTAAATGAATGAATAAAAGCAGCTCAGCTATGGTTTAGACCTCCTGAGGGACATTTTCGGAAAAGACATGGTCAGTTTGTTATGATATTTTCTGCCTTCCAAAATGCTTTCACGTGTTATCGCATTTGATCTTTCTGAAAAGAAAAGAAGTCCTGAAAGGAAAACCCAGCCCCTGTCTCCTGACCCACCCCCTTCCCACCTCCTCTAATGGCTCAGCCCCAGTCCCGCCCCCTTCCCTGGACAGGGGTCATTGGACATCTGAGAGGAGGCAGAGGGCTCAGACATGCACCAAAGCCCTGTCCCTGCATCAGCTCAGAGGGGACTTGAATGATAAAATATTTATTTGGTGATAAGACCTGGCGTTTCAGATCAAATGTCCACTCTTGCCTGGATTACCTTACAGTAAAGTCGACTTAATGACAGTGTCTGCTGCCTGCTGTCCCCAAATCGCTGGAGGGTCACTCACACCAGCTTGCACAGAAGCCATCCCAGCCTCTCAGTTGGGGAAACAGACCAATCAGCAGAGATCCATATCTTCAATAAGCCACGCACCCCATGTACCCGGCCCACATGTGCTGTTCAGGACCACCAGGCTTCAGGCCTTTCTGCTTCCCTTTCCTTCCTCAGTGGTAACACCAGTGATGGTGGGGTATCTTTCCTTTTCACCCCTTCCTTTCTTTGGTGCCTTGTCTCTGAAAGTGGCTGAAAGCCATGTCCCTGCACCCCTGCCCTGCATGATGACAGTTCCCACAGAGGCTCCTTCTCAGAGTTCTAGTTCTTCCTGTTTCTGGTACTGTGATTTTCTTCCTCCTCATGCCCTATCTCCATGGGAGGTAATGGTTCCTGACTGAGGCAGCCTCTGGGTACTCAACATTTCTTAGTGGTTCTCTTAACCTTGCCCAAATCTCTGGTAATAATCTCTTTATTACAGTCTTTTTATTTGAGCCTTTATGGATAAATTCTATTTTCCTGTAAGGCGGGCCCTGACTGATATATATACTCGGAGATACCCATGTCTGCATCTAATTAGCTGAAAGGGCCAGCCATATCCTCATTCGTCAGCAGGAGCAGAGAGACAGCAGTGCCCGGTGCTGGTTCACTCATCTTCAACACAGAGCTTCCACATTCCAAGCAAATCAAGCTTGCCCTTCCTTTCTCCCTCATCTTTCTAGAGGCAGTGGCCTAGCTGCACATTCTCATAAAGCAGCTTAGCGTGGGCTGCCAGCAATCTAACATCAGGATGGAAGAAAACAGAGGCCTCAGAGGTTTGGCATTTTCTGGAATCTAATGATTCTGCCGATTCTCCTGCGTTTAGCAATAGCTGTTTCAATTTCAGAGTGCTTAGATCACTTCTTTGTTCTTTCTGCTGTGTAACTACAGCATTACCGTGAGTCTGGGGGAATTCCTGTTTGGGGGTAGGACTTTTTTAAGGTTTTGTTTTGGTTTTTGCCTTGTTCTGAATAAGTCAGGTCCATGTACTTGGTAGAAGGTCAAGTTTGTTTGGGATCTTCTCCTGCAGTGTGTCTATAGCTGACCTCTACTTCAAATGGGGCCGCTCTGTCCCTCAGGCTCTGACATAACTCCCTCCTCTCACTTCAGGGTACCTGTCTAAGTCTGGGAGATCCAAAACCTCTCCTTCTCTTTTGTATTTACCTGCCTCCAACTTCCAGGTTGCTGCAACCTTCACTGCCAAGTCACTCAGCAGGTTACTCCGATGCTCATTCATTACCCATTTATTTACTGAAGGCCTGCCATGTGCCAAGGAAAACAATAGTGACCAAATACTGATCCTGGCCCTTCGGGACCTCAGAGTCTCGCGGGGAGGGGAAGACAAGTAAACAAGACGTTTCGGATTCTGCTGCTTCCGCGGGGAATTACAGAGGTGAAATGGAAGGGCTTGGAAGTGGGGTCCCTGCCGGGCTCTGCCTCCTGACCATGAGCATTCTAGGCCAGGGATCGGGTTCACAGGTAGCCTATTTTCCACACCTCATAAGAAATGTGTTTCGTAAATAAGTAACCACACCTGAGTTACTATGCAAATAAGCTCAGCTCTGCCCTCTGAACAGCCAAGTTCACTTTTCCACTAGCCTTTTCTCTCCTGCTTCTACCTCCTCTATCTTTACCCTGTGCCGCTAATTTCTCAGTCTGTCATTACTGAATGAGACACCCAGCCTGGAACAGAAAGGACAGTTTGAAGGGGGTATCTACCTGGTATCTGAGCCGAGTTCCTTCTAAGGGCCAGTGTTTACGATGGCTCCGACTCATGCCTTAAAAAAAAAAAAAATCGCTACAGAAAATACCAACACTGATAGCTAAATCCAATTAAATTAAGATTAATAAAAAGGGAGGGAGGCCAGTAGAATGAAGCCAGCAGGAAACCTCTCTTGCTGCAGTGTGCTGCTCTGTGCATTTCAAATGCAGCCCAACACAAGTCCTGATTCACCTTCACTTACCCTTACACAGGAGCCTCGCAGACAGGCTAGGTGCAGCTGCAAGATGAGCTGCTGAGAACTTGCTGATTTCAATACAGACTGGTTTCCAAAATGTTCTGGGGTTTTAAAACTTCACTCCCCCAAACACTTCAGGCTATGCCATAACTAATCCCACATCTTGCGTTTATTTGGGAAAAGAGACTTTGGTATTCTGTGTGGGTGAGATAAGAAGCAAAGACTAACTAGGGACTCTGGCATCTCTTTTGTTGCCATTTCCTGTTGCGAAAATCCTTCAAATCAAAATATTATTGAACGCTGGAGTTAGGAGTGATGGAGACTACTCGGTTCTATGGCCTTTCACTGTTTCGGACAACTAATGGAGGAAACAGGCCTTAACTGAGCTCCTACAAACGAGTGCCTCAGCTAATGCAGGCTGCAGTCCAGCATTCTGTCGACTGCACTACTGCCATGGGGATTCATCCACAAGGTGTTTGCAAAGGACAGAGAAGGAATTCGCAGCCACGAAAGGGAGAATGGAAACTCTCCAAAGAGGAAGAAATCAGCTTGACATTTAGCTTGCCATCTAGGCTGGCTGTCACAAGGCCATGAATCTGCCTGATGAGAGGTGAAAGAGAGAAATAAAGAAGACGAGGAAAGAAGGAGGGAGGAATAAATTTCAGAACAAACAGAATCTGTGGCTCTGCACTCACCCCTTGTACTGGGGTGGCAAAGGGTTGGGTGGGAATGAGGGGAAGGGAAATATGTTCCTGGAGGAAAAGGCTTCTTACGTAAAGGGTGAAGGAAAGACTCAGACCCAAGTAGAAGCCAGGGGAAGCTGCTGTGGTGGACGCTGTGACGCTCCCCAGGTCCCCTTTCATGAATGAAGAGTTTAGTCCCCCACATGGTCGAAAAGCTGCTAGAGCAAGATCCTTGGTCATCAGCACTCTTGGGGACTCCCTGGGCTGAAGGAAACTACCCTGCCCAAGTCATGCCTACTTCCAGTGGCAGCCCCCATCCAGTGACTCATCCACAGGAGTCTAAAGGCCTGGCTCCACACACCAACTGGGGATACCTCAGAAGGGCCCTCCCAGCTTCAGTGCATTCCAAGTGGTCAGCTGAGCTCTTTTCTGGGACTGCTTCAGAGCTTAGCTTCTCCCTGTGCCCAACCCTGCCTTCTTCTCTTCCCTTCCACAGTGTGGATACGGAGAGCACTTCCTAATGAACAGCCTGCACAAAAACCTCTGTCTCAGAGTCAGCTTTCCAGGGACCCCTACCCACAACACTGCTTATGAAGTAAATGTGCAGAGCCCTGCTGAAGGCAGAGAGAAGATTGTCATCTGTTGAGTCTGGTCAGGTAACTCACATCGTGAAGAACATTGCCCAACTCCTTATTTAGAGAATTAAGTTTGGTGCCACCTTACAGTCAAAGACAACATGTGTGTTGGGCCATCCAAGCATTAGAGCAGAGGGACTGAAAAGGTGATCCCTTCCCTCGCAGAACCTGCCCTTCCTCAACCAGTCAGTCAGATATAGGTACAGCCAATTCTTAAAGACCTTTAAAGAGCACTCCAAACCCACCCTTGGAACTGTCACCCCTTATAAAGTTCATAAACCTTAACTATCAAAAACATCTCCCTGCAATAATTTAAAGTTTTAATTTAAATTAAATTCCTGTGTTAATTTCTTTTTGTTGTCTCAAGCAGAAGTAGAAAACATGTATAAGGTTCTCTGTTCAGTAATCATTTGTGGTTCGTCTTTAATATTTCTTCAAGGTTAATGATCCCATTTCCCACAAGCTTTCTGGCAAAAGGTCATGTTTTCAATCCTATCATCTCTGTAGCTTTCTGTAATAAAGCTTGGTTTGAATGTCAGTCAGTTTAATGGCTATGCCAATTTCTCACCTATTGAGCCAAGTCTTTATCATTCTCTGTGGCAAATGGCACAAGTGGATGCAATAACAAGTCACATTCTAAAGCCACTGAGGGCACTTTACTTCCCACTCTTCCAGGCAAGCATTTCCACAGCCTGAGCTCCTAACTGAAGATATAAAGGGATCAAGAGGTGGGAAGAAGAAAGGTTAAACCTAGGAACACAGAAGCCAATGTGCCCCCTGAGAACAGAAGAGGCGGTCTGCAGAGTTCAGAAGGCAGGCAGCTCATGCTTGAAGGTGATAGGCTTCTGCCTACAAGAGAAATCTGAGCACATCAGTTTACTTCTGTCTTACCAAGAATCTCTGAGATACTTAGATTTCTTAGTTGAAAGTGAGATAAGGCCTGTTTTGTTTTGTTTGTTTGTTTCCATGTACATAGCTCAAGATGTTTTCTGGGCCGGGTGCGGTGGCTCAGTCCTGTAATCCCAGCACTTTGGGAGGCCGAGGCGGGTGGATCATGAGGTCAGGAGATTGAGACCATCCTGGCCAACATGGTGAACCCGTCTCTACTAAAAATACAAAAATTGGCAGGGTGCAGTGGCACGTGCCTGTAATTCCAGCTACTCAAGAGGCTGAGGCAGGAGAATCGCTTGAACCAGGGAGTTGGAGGTTGTGTGAGCCCAGATGGCGCCACTGCACTCCAGCCTGGTGACAGAGTGAGACTCCATCTCAAATAAAATAAAAAAAAAAAAAAAAAAAAAGATGCTTTCTGGATCTGCAATGATAAGTAGTGATTTATGTTGGAGAAAGAAATAAGGGAGGTCCAGGTCCTTACTTTGCTGTCTCTGACCCTCTTTACAGAAGACCCACCCAGTAACTATGACATTTAACTGTGGAGTGGTAGAGTTTTTATACTCATAAGGAAAACTCACACTAGTGGTGCTAAACCACTGGGCGTGGCCTAACACCACTTCTGATAGCCAGGGGAGCTGGGGTGGGGAAGGGTGATTACTGGCATCTAGTGTCCTGCATCTACAAGGCCACAGGACAACCTCACATAACAAAGAATTATCCCGTCCAAACTATCAATAGTGCTGAGGTTGAGAAACCCTGACTTACAAATAATTCTCTGTCCTCCTAAATGTATTCACCTACTCAGGAATCATCAGGCCTTGTTTCTCCTCCTCTAGACACTCAGCTGACCTGGGAAAATTACAAGCTGCTTGACCAACAAGCTCATTATCTTGTTTTTGATGGAGACAGAGCTGAGGAACAAAGACAACAAATAAAACCCCAACTGTGGAGTGAAAGAAGACTTAACCTTGGCTCACAGGCTCCCTTCAAAAGCTATGCGGTATGTGGAGATCTGTGAGCTGACAGTTCTGGTCAGAAAATAATAAAGTCTCAGAATTACTTCCTAGGCTAGGGTCTCTTCAGAGGCATACAGAGATGCCTCTTGCTTTCACCTCTGTACTAATCTCATTGCCCCACTTTGAATCAAGGCTTGAGCACTGTGCAAGCAGAATAACCAGGTACTCTCTTCAATTAGTTCTGAAACCATCTCAATGATTTTGGGAGAATACACTCCCCACAATCTGGCAACAAGTTGTCTGGCTTGGGTTATTTCTAAGTCTACATTTCTTAGTTTCCTGAAGAATACACTGGGCATGCCAAAAGGTTTCAAAGCTACAGTTACGGCATCAGCAACAACTCTTCAACTAGCCCGTGCTTCAGCCCAAAGCAGCACAAACAGAAAAGTCAGCCAAGCCACGAGGGGCCTGGTCAAGCGTCTAACAGTGTAGGATTGCTGCATAACGAGCAGGATCTTACTACAATACAGCCTTTGAAGTGCCTTGAAAATAAATTCTATGTTTAGAAAACAAAGTCCTCTTTCCAGGCCTGGACTCACCCCACTCACCCCACCCTCATCCCTATTTCACTGAAAAGCTAAATACGAAAAAGTGCTTGGATGTTTACATATTTTCATAGAGAGTAACTTTTTTCTTTAAAGGTCCATCTTCTTAAGAATACAAATCCTCCAAGAATGGTCCTCGAGCTGCTCAAGCTTTCCAACCAGAAAATATGACTGTATTGAAAAATATGACTAGAAACAATAGGACCAGCCTCACTTCTTCCCCATAAAAACAATTCCAATCACGGAAGGTCTTGCTGGCATCTCTGCTGCCATCTACTGAGTCAAACTGGCACATATTCTAGTAAATCCTAACCAAGAAAGGTCATTGTTCTGTATGTTTCCATTTTAACTCTTACCATGTTGTATTACAATTGTTTGTGTATAACTTTACTTCTAGATTGCAAGCACCCATGAGATACATAGGATGTCTTATTCATCTTTTAGTAGGTAATCAAGAAATGGTTGTTGGATTAAGTAATTTTGAGTGTTGCACAGGACTTCTCCAAAAAGATCATCTCAAGAATTTTCTTAAGGACTCCTCCAAAACCCGGAAACTACCATAATTATATCAAATGGAAGAGAGCAACTAGTTTATTTTTTAAGGCCTTCAGAGTAGCTCCTTCTACAACTTTCTTTATTCACTCAATATCAGCCTTCACAATCTCCACCATCAGCAAATTATTCTGTCTCAAATAAAAATGGTTTATTATTTAGTTCTATGGCTCATGTGGCTTAGAGTTTGTCGTATCCTTAAGGTGAGGGCTTTTGGACACTCAAAGGCAGAACTGTGATTATATGTTTGTTTTTTTCTTCCCAAATTGAATAACCCCATTCCTTCAACTTTTCTTTCTACATCTTCATGATCTATACATGCTTAAAATTAGTAATAGTTTTCTTAATGTGAAGCCTCAAAACTAGTTTCGATACTCTAGCATTTGGACAAAGATGATTTCAACAACTGTTTGTGGTGCCTGCTATTATCCCTATCAATGGGACACCTTGCATTAGGCAAACCTAACATTTACCAGGCAGATAAATTAGGAGTTGGTGATTCATCTCACAGGGCATTCCCAGGGAAATTTCTTCAAAATAACCATTTCAGTCCTATTTCGTTTAGAAAATATTCATTTTATGAGCAATTTCTCATGGATTACAAATCACAGAATGAGAGTAGCTGTAATCTTATTGATGTCTAATTTATGTGTCACTTGGGTTTAAGATATGCACCTTTTTCTGGTATCTGCTGCTGGTGTTATGAGCTGTTCAAGACCTCTTGTTCCTTAGAGAAATGGTCAGCATGAAAATCATCTCTTAGAAAATATTATCATGTTCATTTGACACCTGAAAAAGCATACCCAGAGGGTAGAAGAAACTTGGAGACTGTTTATACACACAAATAGCATAAAGGAGTTTTTCCCATCTCTAGGGGACCAACCTGGGCAAAGGAATAGAAGGAATAGCCTTGGCAATTATTCTCCCTGTCCCTGCACCCTCAAGAAAACAGGGAGAGTCACATTCTCTGATGCCAAGATTAATACCTATCTTTGGTTTCTTAGCAAGCAGGCTCTCTGCACTGCAATCTGGAAGGCCACTGGAATCTCTCTGCCAATGTTTTCACATCCTCATTATTGATCCTAGTAGCAGCACAAACCTGTTTCTGGATGTTGTGTTCAGAAGCTGATCAACATTAAGTACTCACCTCAGGGAGGCTGGCCAAAAACAGCATGCAGACTTTTCAAGCTGACTTTTTAAACTGTTTGCTCTTTGGGTTGGTCAGGGCCTGCAATCAAAACTCATCACTGTTAATTCATAAATGCCTAACTCTTTAAGCAATTTGGCAAAAATCTTTGACAATTCAGTCCCACTGCTAGGGGCTGCTTCCAAAATGTACATTTTCAAAATGTGTGAGCAGGCTGGACATGGTGGCTCACGCCTGTAATCCCAGCACTTTGGGAGGCCAAGGCGGGCAGATCACCTGAGGTCAGGAGTTTGAGACCAGTCTGGCCAACATGGTGAAACCCCATCTCTAATAAAAATACAAAAATTAGCCAGGCATGGTGGGGGGCGCCTGTAATCTCAGCTACTCAGGAGGCTGAGGCAGGAGAATCACTTGAACCCAGAAGGCGGAGGTTGCAGTGAGCCAAGATCGCACTACTGCCCTCTAGCCTGAGCGACAGAGGAAGACTCCGTCTCAAACAACAACAACAATATAGTCAAAATGTGTGAGCAGTATGAGGTGAAGGAAGAGTTCCAGGAGAAAATGGATGGGAATGTGTTGTCACACATTCTGATCTGTGTACAACCAAAGTGGTAGAAGGGTGACATGCCCTTCCTGTTAAGCACAAACCCAACTAAAGCTCACTCTATTTATGATAGTATCTTTATTATCTGACCTAATAAAACAAGATAACAGAATTTAACCCATACAACTGTTCCTTGAGTGGAAAAGATGGATCCTTCTCAGTGTGGCCCTAACACATTAATACACATGGGAGCTTAAAGGTAGAGTTTGCACCCAGTAGAGAGCTAAAAATGCTTGGTGGTGATTTTTTTTTTTTTTTTTTTTTTTTGAGACGGAGTCTCGCTCTGTCGCCCAGGCTGGAGTGCAGTGGCGCAATCTCGGCTCACTGCAAGCTCTGCCTCCCGGGTTCACGCCATTCTCCTGCCTCAGCCTCTCCGAGTAGCTGGGACTACAGGCACCCGCCACCACGCCCGGCTAATTTTTTTGTATTTTTAGTAGAGACGGGGTTTCACCATGGTCTCGATCTCCTGACCTTGTGATCCGCCCGCCTCGGCCTCCCAAAGTGCTGGGATTACAAGCGTGAGCCACCGCGCCCGGCCTTGGTGGTGATTCTTGCTGCAGTTTGATATACAACATGATAATGGAGACACCCCACAGCCACAGT
The DNA here is from genome assembly GCF_009828535.3 of Hylobates moloch. Taxonomy (NCBI): domain Eukaryota; kingdom Metazoa; phylum Chordata; class Mammalia; order Primates; family Hylobatidae; genus Hylobates; species Hylobates moloch. The sequence goes on along the minus strand of NW_026652290.1, from coordinate 69,712,964 downwards.
GGAATTTCCACTAAAGAGCTAACTGGATAGAGGCAAGGATCCATGTAGGCAAATCTTCAAAATGTAATTTTGTAGCCTCTATTTCTCTATTTTAAAACTGTAATACTGCTTCTTAACCAAGCTTATGGCATACAGTTGGGGAAGAATACTATAGATTAATTCTTTAGAGTGAGGTTGGGGGAAGTCAAAATTACTTAAGGACTCTGTACCTTTTTCTCTTTCTACACACAAATTACATCTGTGTTATCATCTTCCATGTTTCTCTGCATTAGAAATCAAAATGGCCTCCATACTGGATTGGCTTCCACATAGTAGCTCTACCCTTTATCCTCCCTTGTGTTACATCAGTAAATTGGGTATTCTGCAGTAGGCTTTTCCAAATGAGAAAATATAGTAATTCTTTTTTTTTTTTGAGACAGAGTCTCACTCTGTCACCCAGGCTGGAGTGCAGTGGCACAATCTCAGCTCACTGCAAGCTCCACCTCCCGGGTCCACGCCGTTCTCCTGCCTCAGCCTCCCGAACAGCTGGGACTACAGGCGCCCGCCACCATGCCCGGCTAATTTTTTGTATTTTAAGTAGAGATGGGGTTTCACCGTGTTAGCCAGGATGGTCTCGATCCCCTGACCTCATGATCCACCTGCCTCGGCCTCCCAAAGTGCTGGGATTCAGGCATAAGCCACTGCGCCTGGCACCAAATAAGAAAATATGGTAATTCTTTACTATCTTTATCCACTCAAAAAGCTTCATTTAAAGTTGATGGAGGCCAGGCATGGTGGCTCATGCCTGTAATCCCAGCACTTTGGGAGGCCGAAGCTGATGGATCACTTGAGGTCAGGAGTTTGAGACCAGCCTGGCCAACATGGTGAAACCCCATTTCTACTAAAAATACAAAAATTATCTGGGTGTGGTGGCAGGCACCTGTAATCCCAGCTACTCGGGAGGCTGAGGCAGGAGAATCACTTGAACTCAGGAGGCGGAAGTTGTAGTGAGCTGAGATTGTGTCACTGTACTCCAGGCTGGGTGACAGAGCAAGACTGTCTCAATAAATAAATAAATAAATAAATAAATAAATAAATAAATAAATAAAAGTTGATGGAAACGAGAAATCAAATTTAGCCTCAGTTTAGGACAGAGGTTTCAAATTAGTGACCTGCAGGTCAAGTCTGGTCTGCAGATGTGTTTTGTTTGGCCCACACAGTACTGCTCACATCTGCATTTCCAGCTTCCAAGAAGGTAACACTGAGTCCACAGTCCTGCATAATAAAAGTTGCCTGGAATTTATCACAATTTCAAAAGTCCCCAGATCCTCCTTTCCCTGACTGTGATACATTTCACTCATTTACAGTAGTGCCAAACCTCTATAGGTAGACACAGATCCTCAAGGTAGGGAGGGTACCTGTAGATAATTATCAATTAAAAAAAAAACTAAAAAAACTATATAAATAATAGTGTCTTTTTTATGTATCCAATACATTTTTATTCAAGAACACAACAAATTATAACTACTAGCAAACTGACAGCTTTATACACTGAACATTTTGTTAAACGCTGTTTTTTTCTGAGAAAGAATGGAAGAAATGTATGAGCTTTCTATGAAATGTACAAAGTTAAAAAAAAAAAGGCCTCTGCTATGATTTTTGACTTAACATATGCTTTAGCAATCTAACAGAATTCCAGGCACCTAAAAAGTAACAGGTTTTCATCTTTTAACGTTAAAAAAGTGATTAAGTTAATAGTCATTTCTTAGTTAATTCAAGATTTAGGAAAAGTTCTAAATATTAAAAAAATTTTTTTCATTAGATTAGACTTCTGTTCAACATCTCTAAACCTTTCCAAATGAATGAATTTAATAGAAATTCATTTTGATACATGCTTGACTATAATAAACAAAAATGTAACTAGTTACAATTAAATCTTTCAGACCTTGGAAGAAATATCTTCCTTTCCTCACTGGTATGGTAGAAAGAAAACCTAATATGAAATCAGAGAAACTTAGTTCATCATGACCCTTGCTATGCAACTGCTATGTAAAGCAATTAATGGCAAGAGGAAAAAAGGAGAGAAGACACACTCAAGACAGCAAGACCTGATAGAGTACATGAACGTTGGTTAAATCTTCATTGGAACAATTCAAATGTTAAAAGGCATTTTTAAGCAACCGGTGAAATTTGAATATGGACTGGCTATTAGATAATGCTAAGGAATTATTATTACTAACTTTTAAAATATGCTGTGTGTTTCCATTGAGGTTGTAATCTTGCTAGCAGAAATTGTGTGCAAAATAGGTATTCAGTAGATGTTGTTGACGCTGATGTTGAATTGTAGTATTTGAAATTTAGGCTGAAGGTCAAGAAGCATTGGGAAATAATTTGTACCTTTTCAGAATTACTGAATTTTAGAGTTGGAAATGACAAGAGGAGGTATCTAGTCAAAATAAACTTAAGCATGAGGAAAAGGACACATAGCTAGACAGTGGTGGGGCTGGTCTAGAATGCAGGTTTCTGTGCTGAGGCCCAGATTATACCTCCTTCAGTGTAGCTTACATGGAGGCTCTTATAGCTTCAAAGCCCTCTGTAGCTCACAACTCAATTCCTTCTCCTTTCTCATTTAACTTTATAATCTTGCTCTTCCTCCCAACTCCATTTTCCATCGCCAGGCATTTTAATTTATATTCACTTGACAACTTTTACTTTCCTTGGGAAAGCTGCCAAAGGCAATGCTAACTGAGAAGGAGTAATAATGAGCAAAGGAAAAACAAGGCAAAATTAGAAGAACAACAACAACGGCTGTTTAAGCTTTCTCTAGATTTATATACCTACTTTATCCTCCTGGCTTTCATGGAGACATTTTTTTTCCTAAGCTCTGTCAATGGACACATAATAGCTTTCTATCAATCATATAGGTCTCAAAGGAAAAAAAAAAGGTTTTAAGCCATTGGTACACAAAGAACCAGTGCTGCCAAAATACCTCTCCCTTTCCATTCCTTTTTTCCATCCTTTATCTGCTCTTTTCAACAGCCTGTATGAAGGCCAAAAATCAAAATATTATTTTGATAAGCCTTTTAGTAATAAATTGCTTTTTAAACTATGCACATGTATTACTTTTAAAATGCTACGCTTTAGAAAGCTGAATTATAATTATCCAGTACTCTGTTTAGCACCAAATGGAAAAATTAAAAACTCAGCTTGAATGCTTCTGAATTTATAAGATAAGCCAGGCAACCCTAATACGAGTGTGGACAGATAACTTATCATCAGCAATAAGTTGTACCAATATATCAAATACTTTAAAGAAGGAAAAACATAGGCCGGGCGCGGTGGCTCACGCTTGTAATCCCAGCACTTTGGGAGGCCGAGGCGGGCGGATCACGAGGTCAGGAGATCGAGACCACGGTGAAACCCCGTCTCTACTAAAAATACAAAAAAAAGTAGCCGGGCGTAGTGGCGGGCGCCTGTAGTCCCAGCTACTCGGAGAGGCTGAGGCAGGAGAATGGCGTGAACCCGGGAGGCGGAGCTTGCAGTGAGCCGAGATTGCGCCACTGCACTCCAGCCTGGGCGACAGAGCGAGACTCCGTCTCAAAAGGAAAAACATATAAATACAAATGAATAGACATATGGGATTTAGTAAGTACAAACTAAGTAGAGAAATGTGTGTTTCTGGGGCCTATTACAAAGGAATTACAGCTATATTTCACTAAGTTCCTCTATCATGTTATACACTTACACTACACATACATTATCACTAATCCTCACAACAAGCCTAAGGGAGGACAGCCCATATTTTATAAATGAGTAAGAGGTAGGACCAGAATTTTAATACGAAGCTGTCTGACTCCCCGTTCATCTTCTTTCCACTATAACATAAAAATACATATTCAATTTAAATTTAGGAGGGGAAAAGTTATGCTCTTCGCTGTTATTCTAATAGCAGCTCATTTTCATTTTTTAGTTGAAATTTTTTTTTCTTTTTTAAATAACAGAGACGGGATCTCACTGTGTTGCCTAGCTGGTCTCAAACTCCTAGGCTCAAGCGATCTTCCTGCCTCGACCTCCCAAAGTGCTGGGATTACAGACACGAGCTACCTTGCCCAGCCAGCAGCTCATTTTAACCATGTTCCATGGTCAAGGCTGACATTTAGCTAGTAAGCTCTGGTGTGGCATAAGGGCTAAAGGCTGTTCTGATTAACTAGGTATCTGTTCTGCTTGATTTGTGCCCATGCCATACTAATCATTAAATATTTTTAAATTACACCTGTCCATGGCACAGAACTTTCAGAGTTTTCAATCAAATACTTATTCAGACACTTGAAATAATCCAAAACCACTTCTTATGACATATTTTCCATACCTATAGGTATCACAGGTCTACTTCTATGCAAAATTCGACTGGTCTTCTCTCTAAGTAGTAACATGCCAAGATTCCCAGCTTTTATACTAGAAGCCTAAGCTTTACCATATTTATATATATCAAAGCATGGGGCACATTTTTAAATCAGCAGTACAAAATTACCATACTCTAGGTTTTTGCCAGCAAGTCCAACATTAAAATGATATCCTGCTTTTCTTGTCAAGACAGGCTTTTAGCATTTCATGTTTGGGAAGACAGTCTAACACACAGGATACTACCCACACCTTCCTCAGTTCTTGCTATCATATTACATCACCAGAAAGTAATATATCTGGACATTAGCTTATGTCCTTAGATAAAAATGCCTACACTGTTTCACACAAAGTTATAATCTTGGATTTTATCAAGATTCAATATAAGAAATGACCATATGGGAAAAAGGAAGCAATAGTATAAATATTTCAAAGACAAATCTAAATGTCATCATAACAAAAGTGTGATTTATTTCTGAGATCTTCTTTCTCTAGATTTATTTATAAGTTAGTTATGTTAAAATCAGTTTGCCCAACCAGCATACATAAGGTGTTGTACAAGCTCCCTCAGCTGGTTAAGATATAGAACTACCAAAACACATGTTCCATTAGGTTGACTGCGTCATCCTCTTCAGAAATTTCTGTAACTGCAGCCTGAGATCGAAGAATAGACACGATGTCATTAGATAATTTGTCAAAGCCACTCTGTGAACATATATTTGCCACTTCTTGCCACTTTTCTATGGAGCAAAAGGAATCATTTATCATAAGACTTTCTACTGCATCTGTGGGGAAAAAATACAATATTATAGTATGGCACTTATTTGATAATCTATACTTCAGTGATTCTTCAAAAATAGAAGAGGACATAATTTCAACTCAGTTACTGTTAAACTCTATCTGATTCCCCTGAGATTAATGATATAACATGCAGTGCTCAGTCAAGCTCATGGTAAGTACTCATGTTAGTTCCTTCTCCTCCTCCCTTACCATTAACCTCTTCATGTCTCAATTCAACCCTCTACCACTTCTGACATTCCACGTCTCCACTCATCTCCTTCTTGTTAAGGTAGCAGATGTTGAAGGCTATAAGGCAGGAACTCAGAAAGTGACGAATGTGGGCTCATCCTTATTCATAGAGTCTATAAGGCACCACTAGAAACTATCAAATAACTGTGGACCTATAGGTCAAGTTTTCATGATTTCAAACACTTATATAAATGCCTTAGTGGAGCTAACCCAAGGACTGAAGAAACTCTTTGACAAACTCTTTATCCTATCTCTAGCTGGAGACCTCTTAATGATGGGGCTTCTATAACAAATATTTTTCTTAAGGAAATAAAATCATTTTGTTTGTTAAAGAAATTTAATATTATTTACTTTTTAAAATATCTTAGTGATCTATCAATTTATGGAACTCATTTCTTATCTATTACCTGCATTACTTAGGGTACTTCATAAAAGAGGATCACTTTTTAGAATACTGTCATCACTATAATTTTATTTCTACCATAATTATTATTTTTCTATAAAAATATTTTAGTTGATATCTGTAATAATAATTTCAAAATATAAAGTTATCTTCCAAAATATGTTTTCAAGTAATTTAAAATCAAGTTGTCTGTTCAACTTCCTATATTAAATTAATGAAAAGAAAATAAAAGTGAGTTTTAATTATTCTCTCTCTCTCTCGTTTTTTTTGAGGCAGGTTCTCACCCAGGCTGGAGTGCAGTGGCACAATCACGGCTCACTGTAGCCTTGAGCTCCCTGGGCTCAGGCAATCCTTCCACCTCATCCTCTCGAGTAGCTGGGACTACAGGTGCATGCCACCACACCTGGCTAATTTTTGTATTTTCTTCATAGAGACAGGGTTTTGCCAGGTTACCCTGGCTGGTCTTGAACTCCTGAGCTCAAGCGATCCACCCGCCTCAGCCTCCCAAAGTGCTGGGATTACAGGGGTGAGCCACTGCACCCAGCCTGGATTATTCTCTAATCCACAGCAGAGTTAGGTTCAGAGTGAATATCATATGTAAATACACATACATTTGGTTTAGGAATTAAAACATATAGTTTATGTCTACATAACATTTAAAATACATATAAAAGCTAAATATACACATATATCAACATATATAAAGTTTTTAGTGTTAGTGATTATAATTATTGTAATATTCCCCTTAGTCTTCATAAACATACTCCCTTCATTCTAATTCTCTCAAGAAATAGATCCTATTACCAATAGATTATTATTTACATGGCAATCTTTACATTTACAAACTCCTAAAAATAACTCTTGCTAAGAAGGAACTCTTAGGGAAATTTGAGTTAACTCATGCATAATCATCTTGAACCTCTCCCTAGATAACCCACTACTATTTCCTCTACAACATTTTATTCTACTTACCTATCCCACCTTTATTTATTTCTTGAAGTAGCTTAATGCCAACTTTTTTCATATCTACAGAGAACAGATGAAGTATGGCAAGACCAAAAGATAAAGATGGTTGTTTCTCATTCAACTCTTTAGTGAGACACTGAATTAATTCAACTTGGGGACATGATATTAATAGCTGCAACAGGTCATCTGAAGGCAAAAATGAAAAACTTTATGTCAGTGCCCTAATATGATAAATCAACTAGAAACTAGGATTAGCTAATGTCTATACCTGCCAATCAACAGTTTTTCTAATCCTTTCGAAGCCCTCAATGATCCACTCCAACCTAAACTCAACAGTACTATCCCCTAGCCCCCCTCAAAAAAACTCATGCTCAGCATAGTAAAAAAACAAAGGAAAACTACCCATAAGAGTATCCAAAACATAATCAAATAATTATAATGAAAAGAAATGTGGTATAATAAAAATATAGATTGGCTATTAGGAAACCTGAATTCTAATCATAGCTCCATCAGTCACTTACTCTTTTGGAACTCAGTTTTCACATCTGAAAAGTGCTAGAATTGGAGATAATTTCTAAGGTTCCATCTAATACTACAGTTTGTTTGTCTATATCTTGTTGCTCATATTTGGACCAAATTCTGGTGAGTATAATGTCTTTCTTTCTGTGCCTTGCACAGAAAAAGCAACTCGGTAATTTTTTTCCTAAAACTATCAAGCATTTAGAAATTCAAAAATGAAAACTTTAAGAAGCCATTAGCTATTTCAAGTAGCTAGAGACGGAGCCATATGAAGTTTCCTATATTTGACCACAAAAAGCACAATTCCATATGGGTTAATCTCTAGTTAACCACTGAGGTAATCTAAAGTTACAATTATGATTTGTATTCTTAAATTTTTTCAAAACAAATTCTCACTGTGTGGCCCAGGCTGGAGTGCATGGCTCATCATAGGCATAATGATTGTGTACTATATCCTCAAACTCCTGGGCTCAAGCAGTCTCCCGCCTCAGCCTTCCCAATAGCTGAGACTACAGGTGTGCACCACCATGCCCCACTCTATACTCTCAAATTTATAAACTTTGTATTAACTTCCTAAATTTTTTAAAGTAAAAATATTATTTTGGGGCCACAATAGAGGTAATTTTTAGAATAACTTCTGAGTGCCTTTCAAGAACTACCATAAACATAATTTGAACTCTGAAAGCCTTGGGTTTTTAAAGTGTATTTAATATATAGAGATGGGGTCCCACTATGTTGCCCCAGGCTACTCTTGAACTCCTCATCTCCCTTTTGCTTACTACATTTCAAAATCCATTTTCTTTTTAAAAAAATTATTATTATTATTATTATTATTATGGGATAAGGTCTCACTCTGATGCCCAGGCAGGAATGCAGTGCCACAATCACAGCTCACTGCAGCCTAGAACTCCTGGGCTCAAGTGATCTTCCCAACTCAGCCTCCTGAGTGGCTGGGACTACAGACCCTATCCCTAAAATTTTTAAATTCTAAGAGCAATTAAAATCTATATCCCATGTCTAAACATTAACTAATATAATTCTTACATATGGAAAAATAATAGTTAACAACACAGAAACTGAAACTGTATACTTACGTAATGGAATATTAATTAATACCTACTATGCCAGATTCTGTCCTGTCACTACATAACCAAATCACTTAGCTCTAGCTGTGCCTTAGCCTCTCTGTGGAAACATACTATTTTTTTCATCTATAAAATGGGACAATAACAAAACCTACCTCATAGAGTCAACATAAGGATTAAGTGAGATAATCCATGAAAAAAAGCCTACCTATTATTACAATAATAGTATAGGGCATGCTGTTATTAATGAAGAAATTTGTAACTTAAAAAAAAAAACATAGGTTCTAAGAAAAAGTCAATTAATTGCTTGAAAATGACCAGATTCAACAACCACTAAAACTCCTTTTTCCTGGAATAATGTGACCTAAAATGGCCATGTTTGGTTCCATTTTGCATCTTCTTAGAACTGGGATACACAGCCTGCAAATCAGGACAGGCACTGGCCTGGGGGATGGGGAGATGTCAGCAATGCCTGCACTTAGAGTTATTGTCAAACTAGATCCAGAGTAAGAGATCCGCTCTTCCAACTAGGGTCACCCTAAGGTCCACAGTTCTCTCAGATTACCATTCAATTGTAATCTCAGATTACTGTTCAATTGTGTTTTAAAATTTTGAAATAAATTAGCAATTCTTCATTTATAATGTTTATATCACAGTTCAAAACATTATACATCGCAGGCTGGGTGCGGTGGCTCACATCTGTAATCCCAGCACTTTGGGAGGCTGAGGTGGGCGGATCACGAGGTCAGGAGAACAAGACCATCCTGGCTAACACGGTGAAACCCCATCTCTACCAAAAATCCAAAAAGTTAGCCAGGTGTGGTGGCGGGCACCTGTAGTCCTAGCTACTTGGGGGGCTGAGGCAGGAGAATGGCGTGAACCCAGGAGGCAGAGCTTGCAGTGAGCCAATATCACGCCCCTGCACTCCAGCGTGGCAACAGAGCGAGACTCCATCTCAAAAAAAAAAAAAAATTATATATCACAAATAAGTTATCTTTAAAAATTATATATGTAGTATGTTCTAGCATATCTGCTAAGTTTATCTTTAAAACTGTCTATTTCCAGGACTATATGGTTTATTAAATGTTTGTATTTTGAGGAAATACATAATATTTTTGAATGTCTAGCATGAAAGCCAATCAACTCCAGCTTACCTATGTTCACAAAAAATTACAAAAGAAATCTTCTACTTATTGGTATATATAAAATTGATTTTATAACATAAGTTTAAAGTAGTGCTTGCTATTATGGGTAATCTTACAATTAAAGTCCAGAATTCAAATGTATACAAATGGCAGACTTTTTAACTTACCGGTAGTAAAGTCCTTCAACTGCTGTATGTACTCCATGACCCTATGAGTCTGCCCCTGTTTACACAAGCAAAGAAGAGCTTTCTTGTGCAGGCCACATTCACTGTAGATAATCTGAGCTAAAGCCAGGCACTTGGCCTTGTTATAAGTATCCTGCTCCCCATAATCACAAATCACATCCCCAGCCTCCTCAGAAAATGTCAGTCTAGAACAAGCAGATCAATAAGACATACGTTAGAAAATTCCTGATGAGTGGCTGAGACTGAAATATTTGAAAATTCAGCACAGTAGAACTGGATTTTCTATTGCCTGTAAGAATTCCAAGTTACAATTTAATAGGCAATTGATTATGTAGGAGAAATTAAACATATCTGAGATTTAACAACAACAACAACAAACAATCAGTGTGTATTCCCTTGGAGGAAGACATTTTGGCTCCTCAAAAGCTCAAGTTTTAAAAAAATCCACAAACAAGATTAAAACTCTCCTAAAAAGACTGATGGGTCTAAAAATTACAAGGTAAACAAAAAATGCTCTCATAATTGGGGGTCTTAATATTCTCAAGCAGTTATCTAGATTCTAAACCCTATGGAATATAAAGGCTTATTAAATGTTGGTTATAGATAGTGACAACAATTTCAGCTCATAGAGGTAGATATTGCAAGCACTTGTACTAAAAGGAAAACAGAAAGTGCGACAGCACTGTTATTTTTTAAATTTGTTATAGATTTATAAGAGGCAAAAGGGGAAAATGTACATAATTCTGCCTATTAGGAAAGACTGAAGAAGCAGTTCTTTTGAAATGGCTCAACTGAATAGATTTCACTTGTACCACCTTTTATATACAACTGAATAGATTTTAATGTACCACCTTTATACACAACTGAAGTTAATCATCTGATGTACTATCAGAGTAACTTCAACTAGAAACTATAGGCATAGCCAAAAGAACATCTGTGTAAGATTAAAGATATCACTTCTAATTACTAGTGGTATGAAAAGTATACTTTATATTTTTAATTGATAGTTACAAAATAACGGCAATCATGTGATATTGGTGTCTGTATACATCTAAAAATGCTGATAACATTAAAATGAAATCCTGAACCCCCTACAAAATGTCTCTTTACTGAAAATTCAGTAAATAAAGCCTTCTGTTTTTATTGGGGTGGGCAGCAGAGGGGTGAGTCAAATCAACAAGCAGTTTGAGTACAAATCAATTATTTAGTTAAGCAATTCTCTGACTTCCACACTTTAATACCAAAATATAGGTTTTAGTAGCTACAGTTGCCACAATTCCTGAGGCTGAACAAGTTAATTATTTCAATCTATGTAGTGACTGAAATACTGTAGCAAAATCATAATGCCAGTATTTTAGTATTTATTTATCTTATTAATGCCATTATTTTTTTAAGGGTCACCACCTCAGAGAAGGCCAGGGCTGGGAAGTGGGCCAAGGAAGTTCCCTCCTCCTTTTTCCCTCCAATCACCTCATCATATCCTCTTTCTGCTTTCCGAAAGTCCCCTTGTTGGGTTTTCTCACCCTTACTCCTAACTTAAAGAGGACTCTTTCTGGGACTTCTGAAAGTGGATCTGAGACCAGGCTAGCTCTGGAGAATATGAATAGCTAATAAATAAAACACGCTTAACCCCACAGTAATCTAAGACATATTTGATTATAAATTTGATTTTTAATTTTTTTAATGTCAAAATAAAGGTAATATACAATCTCTAAATCTACCCGTAAAATTTATTTACTGTTACTTTCTAGGATTGAGTTTGCAAAGTTAAAATTTCAGAGGATATTTATCTTCCTCTGGGAGCAATGTCTGCAATTAAGAGAAGTAATACCGGTAAAGGATGGTTTCTTAAAATTTAGACTTTGTAGACCAAGTGATTAGACTTTTCACAGGTAAGAATGACTGAGAGAGCCACGATTAGCCCATACGGCAGGCTGCTAAAGGGCTAGCTCTATGCTGAGCTTCTGGGAATGAACTGGAAGGCTTTTTAAGGTAGTCATGTGACACAGGCCAGATAATCAGAGGCAGAAACCAGGAAACAGAGACTAAGTATCAAGAATGTGAATTGCCTTTAATATTCCCTGTTATATTATCTCAGGATCCTTAAAACTAGTGGCATTTCCTCAACGCATGTAGTCACAGAACTGCATAGTTATTAAAAAATTTAAATTCTTACAACTAAAAGGTTGAATGGGTCAAGAACCATCACTACGTGTAAGAAACTCAATCTTGTCTGAAGTGTCTTTGCACTAGAACTTTTTAAAACAGGTTTTGGTAAAGAACATACACTTTCTGATGATGTCCTCAAGTCCAAACCATTTCCAGTACTCCCTGATAAGTACTTTTTGTGGAGGGTGTAGAAACATGATCAGGCAGAGAAAGAGAGAAGGGGGGCAAAGAGAGAAAAGAAGGGCATACATATGAAGAAGATATTTCCTAAAACAAAATTAACAGGCCAGGCGTGGTGGCTTACATCTGTAATCCCCAGCACTTTGGGAGGCCAAAGCGTGTGGATCACCTGAGGTCGGGAGTTTGAGACCAGCCTGACCAACATGGAGAAACCCCGTCGCTACTAAAAATACAAAAAATTAGCCAGGCAGGGTGGTGAATGCCTGTAATCCCAGCTACTCAGGAGGCTGAGACAGAAGAATTGCTTGAAGCCGGGAAGTGGAGGTTGCAGTGAGCCGAGATTGAGCCACTGCACTCCAGCCTGGGCAATAAGAGTGAAACTCTGTCTCAAAAAAAAAAAAAAAAAAAAATTAAACTATTATGTGGACAGTAAATGAAGGCCATAATAAGCATGGGTGGGAGAAACACTTTGCACTGGTAAATAGTGCCATCAAGATAGCTTTATTGGGTTGTATAGGGGAAACGGTGAATTTGAAATGAGTGGTAGTAGGCAGTAGTATGCAAAGCTACCATTTTTATGTTTGGGACATTTCTAAGTCATGAATTTATTTAGGAAGTGCTTGCTTACTAATGTCCATCTATCTCTTTATAAGATGATACCCTTCTTAAAGATGAGAGCTGTTCATCATTCTCTAATATGTATTCTACATCCCTATGCATTCAGAGTCAAGTAAGCATAGTCCTTATGCTGCCAGCAGCAGGCTATAACTACTAGATAGATGACAGGGAGGCCTTTCCCTACTCTGCCTTCCAATATACACAGCCCAGCCCAACTTCACAAAGACACAGTATAAGCAGCTGCTATCTATTCTCTGATTGATCTTCCTAAGTTGTTCCATGGTTGTGGTAGACACTGTTCTGGTGCCTCATCCAGGTCCCATTTACTGAACCAGTGCCCCTTCTCCAGCTGACTACTAACAGCTCACAGTTGCCCCCTTCTCTGAAGAATTGTCCTCAGGTGTCTGTAGCCACCTCACTCAGAAAATTATGCCTATCCACAACCCCTAATAGTCTACACTCAACCCCCAGTGACTGACAGGGGTTACAAAAGGCTAGCCCCTTAATAAAAGGAAACAACTCTGTGTAATGTCTATGCTCTGTAACCCTCTCCCTGTGATAATGGCCAATACTAGACTTGAACTGAGTTCACATCCTTGCTTGGCTCTTTTCTAAGTCCTATCCTATTTCATTCCCCTTAAAAATTTTCCTGAGGAGTAGTTTATTAGTAAATGATCTGCACCCTAATACAAGTCTCAAGTTTTCTTCAAGGAAATAGGGAAGCTGAGTGCCAAAAATATTCCTCTCTGCTCCATTATATAGCAACAGTCCTACCTGTTCATGATAATCAAGTCAGTCAAAACTTCTAGACTCACAGGAACTAAAGTTGCAGGCATGGGAAGCACAAATTTCCTGGGATGGTTAATTTTATGTGTCAACTTGACTGGGCCAGAGGGCGCCCAAATATTTGGTTGAAAATTACTCTGGGTGTGTCTGTGGGGTATTTTGGGATGAGATTAACTTTTTTTTTAGTTTGGAAGTATTTATTTTCAAATTGTAATGTCAATTTTACCAGTACTAAAAAAGAGAGAGATTGCACTTATTATAATGAGTTACGTAGTTTGTCAATTTTTTGTTGAGATGACAATGTTAATATATATACTTTTATTCATCTGATAAAGATGTCATTCACACTTTCTATAAAGCTTCATTTTAATTAAGGGTTTCTTTCTCTGACATTAGTGCTATTATCAGAACAGGAAATTAGAAAGTATGTCAAAAGCAACACAAGCTTTTTACTCTGTGGCAACTGGCTCTGTTGTGTAGGTAATACTTACATTCCACACTTATTTTATTCTTACACTGGTAAGAACATTCCAATGTTTTTTGTGAGAAATCATTCAGGGAGGGGCTTAAGACTATATTATTATAACAGCAATTTTAAATGACCACTCTAACAGAGTACATGACCTGTAAGTGGTACTAAAAAATACTGATAGACTTTCAAAAATAAATTTAACATAATTTGTTTAATAATTTTCTCATTTTCCCTAATGTATACTTTTGTTGCTGTTGTTTGTTTTTTGAGACAGCATCTAATTCTGTTGCCCAGGCTGGAGTGTAGTGGCATGCTCAAGCTCAGTGAAGCCTTGATCTCCAAGGCTCAAGTGATCTTCCCACCTCAGCCTCATAAGTAGCTGAGACTACAGGCATCGCCACCACGTCTGGGTTATTTTGTTTTATTTTATTTTTTCATAGAGATGAGGTCTCCTATGTTGCCCAGGTTAGTCTTGAACCCCAGAGCTCAAGCAATCCTCCCGGTCTGTCCTCCCAAAGTGTTGGGATTACAGGCATGAACCACCATGACCAGCTCTGAAATTTTCTTTAGAAGCTAAAAAACTGATTTTCTTGTTTTGTTCAAGGCTTAACAAAATTCAAAACATTTCTAAATAAAAAGTCAATGTCTGAATAAACTGTACAATTTTGCCAAACATGATAATTTTAGGTGCATGGGAATAGGCTCTCAGGCCTTAAGATGGGTTCTTCTTCTTTTTTTTCTTTTTTTGAGATGGAGTTTTGCTCTTGTTGCCCAGTCTGAAGTGCAATGGCGTGATCTCGGCTGACCGCAACCTCTGGGTTCAAACGATTCTCCTGCCTCAGCCTCCCAAGTAGCTGGGATTACAGGCATGCGCCACCACGCCCAGCTAACTTTGTATTTTTAGTAGAGACGGGGTTTCTCCATGTTGGTCAGGCTGGTCTTGAACTCCAGAGCTCAAGTGATCCACCCGCCTCAGCCTCCCAAAGTGCTGGGATTACAGGCGTGGGCCATGGCAACCGGCCAAATGTGGTTCTTCTTTGTATGAAAATTGAAGACTGATTCTGCCCTACCCCAAGGTATTCACACAGGAATGTTATATGAAAGGTCTTTACTTGCTCCCAAGCTTATAATTCTGATAGATATGTATACGACTATGTATATCCCCAGGGTGAGTGTGCACTTACTTTACAATCATTCCTACAGTTGCTTTATGGTTTGCCCATAATTATGAAAAGCCAGCAGGCATAGCGATTGTTCTACTTATAGCCAGAAGTATCCACGAGGAGAAAAAAAGATTACAGGAAAACCTGAGATTCATTTCTTAGATGACCTGATAGGATTTTCACCCTTTGCAGCTGTGTAACTAGTGAGGAACGTTCATAGACCAGGAAAATCAAACATTCAGTTGAAATGATGCTGTTCTGTTCTCTGCTCTAGATGGGAGCCATCTTCCCACAGATGTTACTTTAAAGGATCTCCTCTCCTTTGCCTATGTCTATGGATAACTCTTGTCAATTTCTATCACCCAGATAATAGTCAATATGAAAATAAAGTTATTTGGAATGTAGTGGTGTATTTGCTAAGAAAATTAGATTTCTACAGGAAACTAAATGCATATATATATATATATATATTTTTTTTTTTTTTTTTTTTTTTTAGATTGAGTCTCGCTCTGTCACCCAGGCTGGAGTGCAGTGGCGCAATCTCGTCTCACTGAAACCTCTGCCTCCCTGGTTCACACGATTCTCCTGCCTCAGCTTCCTGAGTAGCAGGGACTACAGCCGTGTGCCACCATGCCTGGCTAATTTTTGTATTTTTAGTAGAGATGGGGTTTCACCATGTTGGCTAGGCTGGTCTCGAACTCCTGACCTCCAGTCATCTGCCCACCTCAGACTCCCAAAATGCTGGGATTACAGACATGAGCTGCAGCACCTGGCCATCATGCCTGGCTAATTTTTGTATTTTCAGTAGAGACAGGGTTTCGCCATGTTGGCCAAGCTGGTCTTGAATTCCTGACCTCAAGCGATCCTCCCACCTCTGCCTCCCAAAGTGTTGGGATTAGAGGCATGAGCCACCACACCCGACCACTAAACACTTTCTGATTAATTGCAATAGGGACCTGAAGTAAATATTCAAGTAACATATTGATAAAACTATTAATATTTTTAGAACAAACAACTTTATTAACCAAATGTCAAAATTAAAAGCTTAACTTTGCTTACCTTTCCTGTGTAACCCAATTGATAACTAAATCTAACCGTTTTTCCGATAATCCACATTTGATTCCTTCCAGGGTTAGAGCTGCATCAACAGGACACCGAAAAGCATGACTTGTGATAAAGAGGGCCTCAAAAAATAAGAGTAATGGAAGAGGCTTTTCTCTAATTTTTCCAACAGCTATAGAAAGGAGAAAATTTTCTGAGTCAAATACTTTAAGAAATAGTTTGCTTTTTCTTATTTCATATAACTATTTTCGTGCCTTTGCTTTTCTAAAACTTTAACAATCTAAAATTATACATTTATAATTTTTAACTCATGCTTATAGATTAAACTTTATATTTTGGATAATGACTAAATATCACGTGCCATGTGAAGACGGAGGCAGAGATTGGAATGATCTGCTACAAGCCAAGGGAGGCTAAAAATCGCTGACAACAACCACAAGCTAGGAGAGAGGCATGGAATGGAATCTCCCTTAGAGCCTTCAGAAGGAATGAACCCTTGACACCATGATTTCAGACTTCTGGCCTCCAGAACTGTGAGCGAATATATTTTTCTTTTAAGTCATAGAGTTTTCCTGTTAATGAGGCCAGTTTGCTATGACCGAAGAGAACAAAAGGTGCAGCTGCAGATACACAGAGGATAAAATTCCTAATGCAAACTATCCTGCTTTAATGACCAATCAAATGAGGCAAATATAAAACTGGACATTTAAAGGTATATACTTAGTCTAACATACCCTAACATTGAAAATAATTCAATGAGGATGACAAATTAGGATCCTGAAATTTACATGTAGATTTAGCCAGTGACCAAATAAAGTATGTCAATCCCAAATCAGCATGACTACAATTCATTTTTTATTAAGCTGTCTGTACACTCAATGCTTGAACTTGCAGGGGAGGAAGACTGTCAATTTGAACTCTTAATCCATCAAATTATTTTCCTTTTTGTGAGCAGAAAATAAATTTATCACCATATCTTATTTCCTAGATTTTTATTTAATTCTCCTCCTCAAAATCAAGTGAGACAATTTAGAGAGAACAACTGGATGTGGATGTCTTGGAATTTAGAGAACAAAAATACCAGAGCCTGATATTTGCCTGGAAAGTTTAAAGGTGAAAGGTTAGAGTGAGTAAAGAGAATTAAAGTACAAGCAAATTCTACTTTCAAAGATTGCATGTTCCTTAAGGGTGAAGGAGATTCCATGAAAGGCAGGTAGGCTGGTTGTCTTGAAAAGGCTCTCTCAGAGAGGTCTGCATGCAGACCAGATAACCCCACCTGAGAGAGTCTTTGGGGGTACACACCACCAGAAGTAGCTAAAGGGAAATCATTAGCAGCCAGCTAAAGTAATACCTCCTAAAACAATAAAAGGCACAATGGAAAGTCCCCAGTGAGGGAAGGCCCTAAAAAGCAAAGACTAAAGCAGTAAACTAGGAGCCAACATTGGGCATCTACCACACCCAAGAAACATCAAAGCCAAATGACCACTGCACCAGTTGAGTAAGACCTTTCCTGTCTCTTATATAACCCCACTGTAAAGCTGCCTAGTGATTAGAAGAGGAGGGAGTAGCAGAGTAAAGAAGAAGCAAACATGTCTCCTGAGTCTCAATAGGTTCTAGAGCCAAATCAGAGCCTAACCAGGGTAAGGAGAAAAATTTTAGATTAAACAAGAGATTGCAGTTTCGATTTAGTTTAGACTAGACTTTTGGGTACCTAAAAATAAAACTATTAATATCTAAAAGTGAGTGAAAAAAAGCTACATGACATGACCAAGATACTATCCAGTAAAAGAAATAGGAACGTCAACACAGCCCTTTTAAAGGGCAATGGTGAGGAAGAATAAAATTGTTTCTTGCTTTGTACTCTTTCAAGTCTAGCTTGAACTTTAGACTCTATCATGTCTAACTGATCTATGATCCAGTTTCATAGATCAAAGCTTGGTAAAACCAGGTATGAAATAAAAAATGGATTCTGCATCTGATTGAGAGTCTACTAATGAAATGTATGGATTTTCACAAGACAATATATAATATCTATTTTTTTATTGTTCACAGACTTTTAAAACTTATTTCTCAATTCTCAGATACATTGTATTGTAAAGAAAATTAATTCTGAATAAGTGGCATGGTGCTAAAAACCCCTAAAGCTTGTATAGTGCTTTGAAATTATCAACTGGTCTTAACCAATAACCCTAACAAGGTGGGTATCATTAACATTCCTAGTTTTCTTTTCTTTGTTTCTTTGTTTCTTTTCCTTTTTTTCTTTTGAGATGGAGTCTCGCTGTCGCCAGGCTGGAGTGCAATGGTGCGATCTCGCCTCACTGCAACCTCTGCCTCTCGGGTTCAAGCAATTCTCTTGCCTCATCTTCCCATTTAGATGGGACAACAGGTGCGTGCTACCACGCCCGGCTAATTTTTGTATTTTTAGTAGAGACGGGGTTTCACCGTGTTGGCCAGGATGGTCTCGATATCTTGACCTCGTGATTCGCCTGCCTCAGCCTCCCAAAAAGCTGGGATTACAGGCGTGAGCTACCATGCTTGGCCTGTTTTCTTTCTTTTCTTTTCTTTCTTTTTTTTTTTTTTTTTTGAGACAGGGTCTCACTCTGTCGCCCAGGCTGGAGTGCAGTGGCACGATCGCGGCTCACTGTAGTCTTAACTTCCCAGGCTCAGGTGATCCTCCCACTTCAGTCTCCTGGGTAACTGGGACTATAGTCA
Source organism: Hylobates moloch (assembly GCF_009828535.3). Taxonomy (NCBI): domain Eukaryota; kingdom Metazoa; phylum Chordata; class Mammalia; order Primates; family Hylobatidae; genus Hylobates; species Hylobates moloch. The sequence goes on along the minus strand of NW_026652290.1, from coordinate 69,694,090 downwards.
TGTGCCACCACAGCCAGCTAATTTTTTGCATTTTTTGCAGTGACAGAGTTTCGCCATGTTGCCCAGGCTGGTCTTGAACTTCTGGGCCAAGCAATCTGCCTGCCTCAGCCTCCCAAAGTGTTGCTATTACAGGCATGAGCCACCACACCTGGCCAACATTCCTGTTTTTCAAGTAATAAAACTGAGTTTCAAGTAGATAAAGTAGCTTGCTCAAAGAACACAATGCAAGTGTATACTAAAGACAAAATTGAAGCAAAGATATTGTGCCTCCTATTCAACATTTTATAACATTCTATCTTCATGTTTTGTGATAAGTTAAACATATATACATTTACACATACATATGATGGCAGAAGATAAAAGATTTCTTAGGCCAGGCAGGGTGGCTCACACCTATAATCCCAGCACTTTGGGAGGCCAAGGCAGGCGGATCATGGGGTCAGGAGTTCGAGACCAGTCTAACCAACATGGTGAAACCCCGTCTCTACTAAAAATACAAAAATTAGCCACGTGTGGTGGCACGTGCCTTTAATCTCACCTACTCAGGAGGCTGAGGCTTGAATCGCTTGAACCCAGGAGGCGGAGGTTGCAGTGAGCTGAGATGGCACCACTGCACTCCAGCCTGGGTGACAGAGTGAGACTCCACCTCAAAAAAAAAAAAAAAAAAAAAAAAGATTTCCTATACCTACTATGGATTAACAAGATTCACGACAATTCAATTAGACTTTCAGGTAAAGACAGTAGACTGAACACACACATTCAATTTTAGCTCATTAAAATCATTAAAATAATAGTAAAGGGATTTCATAAGAATAAATTTAAAAGGAAATAACAGAATTCTGAAAGCCAGAAAATAGAGAGTGGAAACCAGCATGGCAGAGCCTTAAAAGTTTGATTCTAAACTACCAATAAGGAAAACCAAGAAGAAGCAATTCAATTCGCACCAAACAACACAGAAAGTCTCAGGAATTGCCAGCACCGGGAACCTCTGTAATGAGATGGGCTAAAACTAGAAATCTTGGCTGAAGGGCTGTTTAAAAAGCTATCCCTCACCCAGTCAGGTGATACCCCTTCCAGTATGTAGAAAAAGCTGAGGCTTATCCTCTGAAAAAGATAAAACAAAAGGTGTCTACATGAAGACAACAGGCACAGTTGAGGGTAGAAATACCAAACTATTAATACGCCTTTTTTGAATTTCCAGAGAACTTTCTTCATCACTAGAATCACACTACATGTAAGCTCCATGATGCAAATCATTTTTGCAGGTTTCATTTTCTGCTATATCCCCAGCACCTAGAACAATGCCCAGCACATATTAGATAATCAATTTTGTTGAATGAAGAGTAAACGAATAAACAAATGAATGAGCTCGCTCCACACTTGTCTGCCTCTTTATCTCTCTTCCCAATTAGTCCTTTATCTCATTGAAAGGATTGGGTCTTACTAATCTTTGTATCTTAGTACCTAGGTCATAACAGTTTAATCTACAGTTAAAAACAGTCTATTTATTAAAATTTTCTGAAAATGTTATAGGAATATACTGCTGTGAACATTATTTTATTAGAAGCTCTGCTTCTACCAATGATATCTTTGAGCTTTAATACGTCTTAAAAACTAGATTTTATACAAACTTTTAAAAACAGAAAGCAATTGTCCAAAAAATAAGTATTTTAAGTGATTTTAATCGATTCTAAGCTATCAAACTTGAGATGGGCCTTTAAAGATCTAAGACTCTGCAAACATGACAGTGTGGCTCACATGGACTACTATTCCTGGCTATATCTTTCCCTCTCCTTAGATAAAATAAAACAACCTACATCCACACGGGAATGAAGTCTGAATTTCAGTTATGTATGTGATTCAGGAAGCCAAAGCCAACAAATTAACAAAGATCAGCGGGCTGTTGAAACATTAGAGACCAGGCAGAGACAAACACAAAGCCTTTCCAGAGAATACACAGTAATCCCACAGTGGGGAAGAAATTAAGCTCACAATATTATCAATGTAAAAAGCTTACAATATTATAAATAAAAATTATCAGTCACACAAATCAAAGCACATCCATGAGCATGAGTTAGGATACCCAATAATCTGGAGAATTTATATACTTCAGAACTACAAACAACTGACTATAAAAGAGAGTATAAAATATCTATGTTTGGCTGAGCACAGTGGCTCGCGCCTATAATTCCAACACTTCAGGAGGCCAAGGTGGGAGGAATGCTTGAGCCCAAAAGTTTGAGACCTGCCTGGGCGACACTGTGAGATGTCATCTCTACAACAACAACAACAATAACAAAAAACACATTAACCAGGCATGGTGGGTGTGCCTATACTCCCAGCTACTTAGGAGGCTGAGGTGGGAGGATCACTTGAGCCCAGAAGGTCAAGGCTGCAGTAAACTGTGATCACACCACTGCACTCCTACCTGGATGATAGAGTGAGACCATGTCTCAAAAAAAAGTATATGTTTAAAATTATTAGAAATATAAAGGTAGAAATGGAAGCCATAATAAAGAGGAACAGATTTTTAAAACAAGCAGATTTGAAATGTTCTAGAAACAAAAGATACGATCATTGAGGTGGCACTACAAATCAGTGGAGAAAGTACAGACTTTACATAAATAGTACTAGAACAGAGAAACTATATATTTAAAAAAATGAGGCCGGGCGCGGTGGCTCAGGCCTGTAATCCCAGCACTTTGGGAGGCTGAGGCAGGCGGATCACCTGAGGTCAGGAATTTGAGATCAACCTGGCCAACATGGTGAAACCTCGTTTCTACTAAAAACAAACAAAAATAATAATAAAAGAAACTAGCCAGGCATGGTGGCATGCACCTGTACTCCCGGCTACTCCTGAGGCAGGAGAATCGCTTGAACCCAGAAGGCAGAGGTTGCAGTGGGCCGAGATTGTGCCATTGCACTCCAGCTTGGGTAACAAGAGTGAAACTCCATCTCATAAAATAAAATAAAATAAAATAAAACTGGGCCTGGCGTGGTGGCTCATGCTTGTAATCCCAGCACTTTGGGAGGCCAAGGCAGGAAGATCACTTGGACCCAGAGCTTCCAGATCAGCCTGGCCAACATGGCGAGACCCCATCTCTACCAAAAACATGAAAATTAACTGGGTGTGGTGGTGCATGCCTCTAGTCCCAGCTACTCAGTGGTTGGGGCATGAGAATCACTTGAACCTGGGAGGAGGAGGTTGCAGTGAGCTGAGATCAAGCCACTGCACTCCATCCAGCTCAGGTGACAGAGCAAGACTCTGTCTCAAAAAAAAAAAAAAAAATTATTAAAGAAAAAACTGAACTCCCAAATCATACTGAACACAAAAACAAGTTTCAGGTAGCTTAAAAACCAAATGTAAACAGCAAAACTATGATATTTTCAGAGGAGAAAAAAGAAAAATGACTTAGGGTAGGGAAGGACTTTTACATAATCAATAAAAATAATTAACCTCAGAGGAAAAGACTGATAAATTCCACTATATTAAAATTAAAAACTTCTGTTCATCTTAAGATATCATCATGAGAAATGATTTTTGTAACTAATTTTAATTAACAAAAGATTAATATTTACATTTCATAAGTAACTCCTAAAAATCGAGAAAAATATAGACAATCCAGCAGCAAAATGGGCAAAAGATCTTAAGTACTTCACAAAACAGGAAATACAAATACAAAGTTACATATGAGCTGAGTGCAGTGGCTCACACCTGTAATCCCAGCACTTTGGGAGGCCAGGGTGGGAGGATGGCTTAAGGTCAGGAGTTTGAGACCAGCCTGGGCGACATAGCAAGTCTCCATCTCTACAAAAAATTTTTAAAAATTAGCCAGGCATGGTGGCTCACAGCTGTAGTCCCAACTACTCAAGATGCTGAAGTGGGAGGATCACTTGAGCCCAGGAGGTTGAGGCTGCAGTGAGCCATGCTTGTACCACTGCACTCCAGCCTAGGTGACAGAGCAAGACCCTGTCTTAACCAAATGGTATATGTGCATACATATATATGAAAAGATACTCAATTTCACTGGTAATGAGGCAAGTTCATATTAAAACCATAATAAATTTACATGACCACAAGAATGATAAACATTTAAAGGTCTAACACTACCAACCATTGTCAAAGATATGGAACATAGGAAATCGCATACATTACCACTGGGAATATAAATTAATACAAACACTTTGGGAAAATGTTTCTCATTATCTTCAAAAGCTGAAGATATGCATACCTTATGACTCAGGGAGTTCAGTCTTAGATACATATCCCAGAGAAGTTTACATACATGCACCAGGATATATTTTCATAGCAAAATTGTTTATAATAGCCCCAAACTAGAAACCACCTAAATGTCCATCAACCACAGAACAGATAAATACATTGTAGTATATTTCAATCTAGAAGATTTAAAATAAACCACAGCTACATGTAGAAACAAGGCTAAATTTCACAACTAATGTTGAGTGAAAAAAAGACATAAAACAATATAAGTATAAGCAATAGTATAATTCAGGAACACATGCAGGATTAAAGAATATATACAGTATAATTCAATTCACATTTAAGTGCAGTGGATTACAAGGATGTGATCCAGCTGCCTATCTCAGTAAATATAAAAGACATATTTTTATTTTCATAATTTCCTTAAGACACAAGTGAATATTTAAGGCAAAAATAGTAACAATGTATATGATAATAGCACAAAAGAAGAAAGGTGATGGTAAGATTCATGCATTATGTGTAGAGTAGTAAATTATTAATTCAAGGTAGACTCTAGCAAGCGTGAATATTATAATCCTTAGAATAACAACTAAAACAATAATACAAAGAAGCGTAGCCAAAAAGCCAAGATAGGAGAAAAGAGGGAATTCTTAAAAACTACTCAATTAACACAACATAAGATTGAAAAGAAGAAACTAAGGAACAAAGAACTGATGAAAATAATTGGGAAAAATATAGCAAAATGATAGGCTTAAGACCAAATATATCAATACTTTTGTTAAATAGTTACTATGTCAATTATGTTTAGTTATAGCAAATGAACTAAACTCTTGCTTCTGGCATGAAACCAGATAAAATATATAAAATAACAGCCTTCAAGTCATTGGACATAAGGCAGTGAAGGATAGTGATTCTTGAAAGATGGGGGAAAAAAATCAAGGTGAACCAAACAATAGCCTCAGTTTACTGCCTGGAGAGAGTTTCCAAGCCACAGTACAAAGACGGAAAAGCCAGTTAGAGTCTGGGTTCCTGAATTGAGGACATGGAGCTGGAAGTCTGCTGAGGTCAATGCATATAAAGATCACAGGGCAGAGTACCAGAAGAAAGAGAGCTGCCTAGGGTAAGAGCTTCAGAGATCTGCACAGCGTTCCCCACAAGTCATCAGCTGAGTATTGATTAGCACATACCGGTGAGGAAGCTACCTAAGGCCAGGGAAAGAACTATTCAGAAGGATTAGAGGGACTAATCCCTAGGGCTCAGAAATAGCTGAGAATAACTCTTCCACCAGAATGGCAAACTTCATAATCCTCAGGTATCAGGTAGAATATTCAGAAGGGTTTTGCTTCCAACCAAACACTGTTCCAGTCCTGCCTAACAAAATTTGAAAACAAGCTCCAGAAGGATCACATTGTTTCCAAGTAACTTACCTAAATCCCAGAACAAAGGTTAAGAAGAATTTACGAAAATTCAGCACCATTAAGGTAAAATTTTTTTTTTTTTTTTTTTTTTTTGAGACGGAGTCTCACTCTGTTGCCCAGGCTGGAGTGCAGTGGCATGATCTCGGCTCACTGCGAGCTCCGCCTCCCAGGTTCATGCCATTCTCCTGCCTCAGCCTCCTGAGTAGCTGGGACTACAGGCGCCCGCCACCACAGCTAGCTAATTTTTTTGTATTTTTTTAGTAGAGACAGGGTTTCGCCGTGTTAGCCAGGTTGGTCTTGATCTCCTGACCTCGTGATCCACCCACCTCGGCCTCCCAAAGTGCTGGGATTACAGGCATGAGCCACCATGCCCAGCCTAAAATTCTTAACGTCTTGCATCCAATCAAAAATTAAACTTGCAAAAAAGCAAGAAAATATTACCCATAATGAGAAAAAAATTTAATAAATCAAAATTGACATGACAGAATTTGTAGAAAAGGATATTAAAAGTTATTATAACTGCATTATTTCATATTTACGAGGGAGAGGAAAGATGGAACATGTTAAGTAGAAACATGAGCTATATAAGAGAAACTCAAATCAAAGTTACAGAGATGAAAACTACAATGTCTGAAATGAAAAATACACTGGATGGGATTAACTGCAGATTAGATACTGAAGATTAGTGAATTTAAAAACAGCAATAGAAAATATCCAAAATAAAACGTAAAAGACTAAAACTTGGACAAAGAATAAATGAGCTGTAGGACAACTTCAAGCATATAATTGACATCCCTGAATCGGTGAGTGGGGAGAAGGGAGGCTGGGGCAGAAACATATTTGAAAAATAATGGCTATGTATTTTCATATATGAGGAAAACCATAACCTACAGATCCAAGAATCTCAATGGACTCCAAGCATAAGAAGCATGAAAATAAAACTATACTGACGCTCACAATCAAATTGCCAAAAAAAAGTAAAAATGAGAAAATCTTAAAAGTAGTCACAGAGAAAAGATACATATGTACGGAAGAACAAAGATAAAGATGAAATAGTATTTCTCAGCAGAAATAATGCAAACCAGAAGACAGTGAAACAAAATCCTTTAACTACAGAAAGAAAAGAAAAGTCTATCTAGAATTCTATACCTAGTAAAAATATCTTTCAAAAGCGAAGGTAAAATGCAGAATTTAAAAGCTGAATGAATTTGTCACCAGCAGATCTGCACTAAAAGATTAAAGGTAGTTTTAGCAGAAGTAAAATGATGCCAGATGGAAAAATATACATATGTTTTTGGAGACAGAGTCTCTCTCTGTCACTCAGGCTGGAGAGCAGTGATTTCGGCTCACTGCACCTCCGCCTCCTGGATTCCAGTGATTCTCCTGCCTCAGTCTCTCAAGTAGCTGGGATTACAGGTGCGCGCCACCATGCATGGCTAATTTTTGTATTTTTAGTAGAGACGGGGTTTCACCATGTTGGCCAGGCTGGTCTCGAACTTCTGACCTTGTGATCCGCCCACCTCGGCCTCCCAAAGTGCTGGGATTACAGGCCTGAGCCACCACGCCCAGCCGGAAAAATAGATTTACACAAAGAAATGAAGACTAGATATGGTATATGCTATGAATGTAAGTATTTAGATGTGTAGTGTTTTTATTCTATACATCAAGTGGTATAATATCACTTGAGAATAGAATGGAGTAAGTTAAAGATATAATCTACAAAACTTAAAGCACAACCAAAATAAGACAATAATGAGTTATATAGCTCCTAAGTCAACAAAGGAGAAAAATATTCAATTAATCCAAAAGAAGCCAGAAAAAGCAGAAAAAAGTTAAAAAAAAAAAGAAGAGATAAGAAAAATGGAAACAAAATAAAACACACCAGCGAAGTGTAGTGGTGTGGTGGTGCACACCTGCACTCCCAGTTACTCTAGAGGCTGAGGCAGGAGGATCCCTTGAGTCCAGAAGTTTGGGTTGTAATGCACTATGATTGTTCCTATGAATAGCCACTGCACTACAGCCTGGGCAACACAGCAAAATCCTGACTCTAAAAATAAATAAATAAAAACAAAACATAACATGTCAACAACAACATTAAATGTAAATAATCTAAGCACCTCAACTAAAAGGCAAAGACTGTCAGATTGTTGTTGTTGTTGTTTTGAGATGGAGTCTTGCTCCGTCACCCAGGCTGGAGTGCAGTAGTGTGATCTTGGCTCACTGCAACCTATACCTCTCGGGTTCAAGCGATTCTCCTGCTTCAGCCTCCCGAATACCTGGGATTACAGGTACTCACCACCATGCCCAGCTAATTTTTGTATTTTTAGTAGAGACAGGGTTTCACCATGTTGGCCAGGCTGGTCTCGAACTCCTGACCTCAAGTGATCCACCCACCTCGGCCTCCTAAAGTGCTGGGATTACAGTCGTGAGTCACTGCTTCTGGCCTCAAATTGTATTTTTAAAAAGTAGGATCCAAGTATATGTTGCTTAGAAGAAACTGACCTTATACATGAAGACACTAATAGATTAAAAGTTAGAGGACTGAAGAAGATAAACCATGCTAATACTAATCTAAAGAAAGAAGGAATCACTCTTCTGATTTCAAAACTTACTACTAAGCTACAGTAATCAAGATAGTATACTACTGGCATGGGGTGGACATCTAGAGCAGTGGTATAGAACTGAAAGTCAAGAAATAACTCTAAATATTTATAGTCAATTGATTTTTGACAAAGAGGTCAAAATTCAATGGATACAAAGTATTTTCCCAACATGGTGCTGGGAAAACCAGATTATCCTTAAGCAAAAGAATGAAACTGGACCCCTACCTCACATCATACACAAAAATTAACCAAAAGTAGATCATGTATCTGAATGTGTAAAACTCTTAGAAGAAAACAGGAGTAGATCTCTGTGATTTTTTTTTTTTTTTTTTTTTTGAGATGGAGTCTTACTCTGTCACCCAGGCTGGAGTGCAGTGGCACAATATCAGCTCACTGCAAGTTCCACCTCCCGGCTTCAAGCGATTCTCCTGCCTCAGCCTCCCGAGTAGCTGGGATTCCAGGTGCCCGCCACCACACCTGGCTAATTTTTGTATATTTAGTAGAGATGGGGTTTCACCATTTGGGCCAGGCTAGTCTTGAACTCCTGACCTTGTGATCCACCCGCCTCAGCCTCCCAAAGTGCTGGGATTATAGGCACGAGCCACCGCGCCTGGACAGATCTCTGTGATCTTAAGTTAGGCAAAGACTTCATAGCTACAACACAAAAGGCAAAGCCATAAAAGAGAAAATTAATAAGTGGAACTTCTCAAAATTAAAAACTTTTAACTTCAAAAGAAACCAGCAAAACACTTTTTTTTAAATTAAAAAGAGTGAAAAGACAACCCACAGGTGGGAAAAAAATATTTGCAAATCAAGTATCAAATAGGGTATTAATTCAGACTATATAAGGAACTCTTAAAACTCAATAATAAAAAACACAATTTACAAATGAGCAAAGGACAGATATTTCTCCAAAGAAGATATACAAATGGCCAAGAGACAAGTGAAAAGATGCCTAACATTATTAGCCATTATGGACATGTAAATAAAAACCACAATGAGATACCACTTCACACTTATTAGAAAGTCTATAATCAAAAGATAGATAAAAACACATCCTGTTCATAAGGAACCCTTATACATTGCTAGCAGGAATGGAAAACGGTGCAACCAAACAGATTACCAATTTCTCAAAGTGTTAATACAGAGCTACCACATAATTTAGCTCAGCGATTTCACCCCTAAGTCTCTACCTAAAAGAAATAAAAATATGTAACCACACAAAAACTTGTATACAAATGTTCATAGCAGCATTATTCATAATAGCCAAACAGTGGGAAAAGCCCAATGACCATCAACTGATGAATGTACAGACAAAATGCAGTACATTCATACAATGGAATACTATTTAGCCATATAAAGAAATGATACGTGCTACAGCATGAGCCAACCTCAAAAACATTATGCTAAGTGAAAGAAGCCTGTAACAAAAAGACCACATAATGTATGATCCCATTCATATAAAAGGACCAAAACAGGTAAATCTATACTGACAGCAAATAGATGAGTGGTTGCCTACAGTTTGGAGAGGAAGAAGAGACCAGGGAATGAGGAGTTAATGGGTACAAAGTTTATTTTTGTAATGATGAAAATGTTCTAAAATTAGGTTATGGTAATGGTTTCACAACTCTGTATTACAGTAAAATCATTAAATTTGGTGGAGTTTTTCCCACAAAGGCAACATATTCATTATACTAATAGAAAAGAACAAAACTAACATAATCATCTCAATAAATGTAAAAAAAAGTATTTGACAAATCTAATATCCATTTCTGATCAAAGTTCTCAGCAACCATGAATACAGATAATTTCTTCAACCTCATAAAGGGCATATATGAAAAACCTATAGCTAATAATTAATAATAAAAAACTAAATGCTTTATCCCTAAGATAATGAACAAGGCAGCAATATCTCCTTTTATCACTTTTATTCAAAACTGTATTGGAGAATTTAGCCAGTACAATAAAGCAAGAAAAAAAAAAAGTCACTCAGATTTGAAAAAAAGTAAAACTGTCTTTATTAGCTGATGACATGATCACTTACACAGAACATTCTAAGAAAGCCACAAAAGTGGCCGGGCGCGGTGGCTCACGCCTGTAATCCCAGCACTTTGGGAGGCCGAGGCAGGCGGATCACGAGGTCAGGAGATCGAGACCATCCTGGCTAACACAGTGAAACCCCGTCTCTACTAAAAATACAAAAAATTAGCCGGGCAAGATAGCGGGCGCCTGTAGTCCCAGATACTCGGGAGGCTGAGGCAGGAGAATGGCGTGAACCCGGGAGGCTGAGCTTGCAGTGAGCCGAGATCGCGCCACTGCACTCCAGCCTGGGCGACAGCGAGACTCTGCCTCAAAAAAAAAAAAAAAATAAATAAATAAAAATAAATAAATAAAAGAAAGCCACAAAAGTACTAGAACTAACAAAGATTTAGCAAAGTCACAGGATACAAGACCAATATACAAAAGTTAACTGAATTTTTTTAAATCTCTTTTTTAAAAATAAAAACTGTATATCCGTATATATTTAAGGTCTACAACATGATGTTTGATATACATAGTGAAACGATTAATATGTCAAGCTAAATTCACATATCCATTACCTCTGTGTGTGTGTGTGTGCATGTGTGTTGAGAACACCTACACTCCACTCTCTTAGCAACTTTTTTTTTTGGGAGTGGGGGATGGGGTATCATTCTGTCGCCAGTCTGGAGTACAGTGGTGTGATCATAGCTCACTGCAGTCTCAAACTCCTGGGCTCAAGCAATCCTCCTGCCTCAGCCGCCCAACTAGCTGGTACTACAGGTATGTGCCACCATGCTCAGCTATGCAATTTCGATTATGCAATATGGTATTATTAACTATAGTCAACATGCTGTACATTTATCCTACATAACTCAAACTTTGTATCCTCTGACCAACATTTCCCTATTTCCCCCACCTACCCTGTCCTTAGTTACCACCATTCCACTCTCTGCTTCTATGAATTCGACTTTTTTGGATTCCACATATAAATGAGATCATGTACTATTTGTGTTTCTGTGCCTGGCTTAGTTCACTTAGTATAATGTGCTCCAGGTTTATCCATGTTGTTGTATCTGATGAAAGAAATTAAAGAAGACACAAATAAATGGAGAGATATGCCATGCTATGAACTGGAAGAATTAATATTGTTAAAATATCCAGGAAGGCAGAGCAAGATGGCTGAATAGAAGCCTCCACTGATTGTCCTCCCCACAGGAACAACAAATTTAACTGTCTACATGGCCGGGCATGGTGGCTCACACCTGTAATCCCAGCAATTTCGGAGGCCAAGGCAGGCAGATCACTTGAGGTCAGGAATTCGAGACCAGCCTGGCCAACGTGGTGAAACCCCATCTCTACTAAAAATACAAAAAATTAGCCAGGCATGGTGGCAGGTACCTGTAATCCCAGCTACTGGGGAGGCTGAGGCAGAAGAATCACTTGAACCCGGGAGGCAGAGGATGCAGTGAGCCGTTGCACCACTGCACTCCAGCCTGGGTGACAGAGTGAGACTCTGTCTCAAAAACAAACAAACAAAAAACAAAAACAAAAAAACCACCTACGCAAAAAAGCACCTTCATAAGAAACAAAAGGCAGTTGTGTAATCACAGCACCTGATTACAGCCTCATGTTACTGAAAGAGGCACTGAAGAGGGTAGAAAGACAGTATTGAATTGCCAAGTCACCACTCCCCCATCCTTTGGCAGTGGCCATGTGCCATGGAGAATCTGTGCTTGGTGGAGGGAGAGTGTAGTGATTGTAGGACTTCACATCAGAACTCAGTGCCACCCTTCCACAGTGGAAAGCAACATCAGGCAGAACTCAGCCAGTTCTCATGCAGGAAGCAGTTAGACCAGCCCTAGCCAGAAGAGAATTATCTATTGCAGCAGGTTGGAATTTGAGTTCTGGCAAGCCTCACCACCACAGGCTCAAGTGCTTTGGGGTCCTAAATAAACTTGAAAGGCAGTCTGCACCACAAGGACTGCAACTCCTAGGCAAGTACTAGTGCTGTGCTGGACTCACAGCCAGTGGACTTGGAGGGCATATTATCTAGTAAGAAATCAGATGATGTGGCCGAAGGAGTGTTTGTGCCACCACTCCCCCAACCCAGAGAGTGCAGCTCACAACTGTGAAAAACAGTCCTTCCTTCCACTTGAGGAGAAGAGATGGAAGAGTAAAGAGGACTTTGTCTTGCAATTTGGATACCAGCTCAGCCACAATAGGATAGGAAACCAGGCAGAGTCATGGGGCCCCTATTCCAGGCCCCCCAAGCTCCGGGACAACATTTCTAGACACACACTAGTCAGAAGGGAAGCCACTGTCTTGAAAGGAAGGACCCAATCCTGGCAGGACTCATCACCTGCTGACTAAACAGCCCTTGGGCCCTGAATAATCAGCAGCAGTAGCCAGGTAGTACATGCTGCGGGCCTTGGGTAAGACTCTGAGATATGCTGGCTTCAGGTGTGACCTAGCACATTCCCAGCTGTAATGGCTATCAGCTGGGTGATCAGCTTCTTCTTGAGAAAAGCAGAAGAGTAAAAAAGACTGTCTTGCAGCTTAGGTACCAGCTTGGCCATAGTGAGGTAGAGCACTAAGCAGGCTCTTGGGGTCCCCAATTCCAGCACTTGCTTCCTGGATGGCATTTATGGACCTAGCCTGAACCAGAGGGGAGCCCACTGCCCTGAGGGGTGAGTTTCAGGCCTGGTAGCATTCACCACTAGCTGACTGACGAGGCTTTGGGCCTTGAGTGAACGTTGGTGGTAGCCTGGCAGTACTTCCTGTGGGCCTGTGACAGTGCTGTCCATAGGGAGAGACTCCTCTGCCTGTGGGAAGGAGAGGAAAAAATGGAAAGGACTTTGTCTTATGGTCTGGGTACAAGCTCAGCCATAATAGAATACAGTGCCAGGTAGATTCCTAAAGTTTCCAACTCTAAACCCTGGCTCCTGATGGTACCTCTGGAGCCACCCAGGCCTAGGGAACTCACTACCATGAAGAAAAAAAACAAGCCTGGATGGCTTCACCACCTGCTGATTGCAGAGCCCTAGGGCCTTCAGCAAATGTAGGAGGTAGCCATGTGGTGGTTACAGTGGGCCTTGGACAAGACCCAGTGCTGTGCTGGCTTCAGGTCTGACCTACTATACTCCCAGAGCTGGTGACCACGGTGGTGCTTGTGTTCCACCCCTTCTCCAGCTCCAGGCAGCTCAGCACAGATTTGACACAGTCTAGATCACAAGGACTGCAACTTGGAGAGACTCCATTTTAGGGGAGAAAGTAATGGAAAAGAACAAGAATTCTCTGGCAATACAGAGAATTCTTCTGGATCTTATCCAAAACCACAAAGGTTGTACCTCTAATGCAGATATGGTTGCAGTAACCAAAAACTTAGATCACAACACCCAAGTCTCCTTGAATATCTGGATAGCCTTCCCAAAAAGGACAGGTTCAAACAAGCCCAGACTGTGAAGACTACAATAAATACCCAATTCTTCAATGCCCAGACACAGATAAACAGCCACAAGCATCAAGACCAATCAGGAAAACATGACCTCACCAAACAAACTAAATAAGGTAACAGGGCCAATCCTAGAAAGACAAAGATATGTGACCTTTCAGGCAGAGAATTCAAAATAGCTGTTTTGAGGAAACTCAACAAAATTTAAGATAACACAGAGAAGGAATCCAGAATCCTATCGGAGAAATTTAACAAAGAGATTGAAATAATTAGAAAGAGACAAGCATAAATTCTGCAGTTGAAAAATGCAATTGACATGCTGAAGAATGCATCAAAGTCTCTTAGCAGCAGAATTAATCAAGGAGGAGATTAGTGATCTTGAAGCCAGACTATCTGAAAATATACAGTGAGAGGAGACAAAAGAAAAGAGAATAAAAAAGAATAAGGCACACCTTCAAGATTTAGAAAATAACCTCAAAAGTGCAAATCAAGGAGTTATTGGTCTTAAAGAGGAGGTAGAAAGAGAGAGATGGGGTAGAAAGTTTATTCAAAGGGATAATACCTAGCTGGGTGCGGTGGCTCACGCCTGTAATCCCAACACTTTGGGAGGCCGAAGAGGGCGGATCACCTGAGGACAGGAGTTTGAGATGGGCTGGGCCAACATGGCAAAACCATGTCTGTACTAAAGAATACAAAAATTAGCTGGGTATGGTGGCACACCTGTAGTTTCAGCTGTTCAGGAGGCTGAGCCAGGAGAATCGATTGAACCCCGGAGGCAGAGGTTGCAGTGAGCTGAGATCACACCACTGCACGTGAGCCTGGGTGACAGAGCGTGACACTGTCTCAAAAAATCCAAAACAAACAAAACGGATAATACCAGAGAACTTTCCAAACCTAGAGAAAGCTATCAATATTCAAGTACAAGAAGGTTATAGAACAGCAAGCAGATTTAACCCAAAGAAGACTATCTCAAGGCATTTAATAATCAAACTCCCAAAGGTCAAGGATAAAGAAAAGATCCTAAAAGCAGCAAGAGAAAATAAATGACATACAATGGAGTTCCAATATGTCCGGCAGCAGACATCTTAGTGGAAATCTCACAGGCCAGGAGAGAGTGGCAGCACATGTTTAAAGTGTTGAAGAAAAAAAACATTTACCCTAGAATAATATATCTGGCAAAAAATATCCTTCAAATACAAAGGAGAAATAAAGACTGTCCCAGACAAACAAGTTGAGGGATTTCATCAACATCATACTTGTCCCTTAAGAAATGCTGAGGTGGCCAGGTGCAGTGGCTCACGCCTGTAATCCCAGCACTTTGGGAGGCCAAGGCGGGAGGACTGCCTGAGCTCAGGAGTTCGCAACCAGCCTGGGCAACATGGTGAAACCCCATCTCTACTAAAATACAAAAAAGTAGCTGGGCATGGCAGCATGCACCTGTAGTCCCATCTATTTGGGAGGCTGAGGCAGGATATTTGCTTGAACCCAGGAGGTGGAGGTTGCAGTGAGCCAAGATCATGCCACTGCACTCCAGCCTGGACAACAGAGTGAGACTTCACCTCAAAAAAAAAAAAAAAAAGAAATGCTGAGGGGAGTACTTCAATCAGAAAGAAAAGGATATTAATGAACAATAAGAAATTATCTAAAGGTACAAAACTCACTGGTAATAGTAAGTTCACACAAAAAAGACAGTATTATAACACTGTAATTGTGTGTAAATTACTCATATCTTAAGTAGAAAGGCTAAAAGATGAACTGATCAAAAATAATTACTACAAAAACTTTTAAAGACATTGACAGTACAATAAGATATAAATAGAAACAACAAAAAATTAAAAACCTAGGGGACAAAGTTAAAGTGTAGAATTTTTATTAGTTTTCTCTTTGCTTGTTAATTTTTTGTTTGTTTATGCAATCAGTGTTGTCATCAGTTTATAATAAAGGGTTATAAAATATTATTTGCAAGTCTCATGATAACTGCAAATCAAAAAGCATACAATGGACACTCAAAAAATAAAAAGCAAGAAATTCAAACATACCACCAGAGAAAATCATCTTCACTAAAAGAAAGACAGGAAGGAAGGAAAGAAGGAAGAGAAGACCATAAAACAACCACAAAATAACAAAATGACAGGAGTGAGTCCTTACTTAATATCAAGTGAATATTAACAGACTAAATTTTCAATCAAAAGACATAGAGTGGACCAGACACAGTGGCTCACACCTGTAATCTCAGCACTTTGGGAGGCCAAGGCAGGAGGATTACCTGAATCCAGGAGTTCAAGATCAGCCCAGGCAACATGGTAAGACCTTGTCTCCATGAAAATTTAAAAAATTAGTCAAGTGTGGTGGTGCATGCCTGTGATCCCAGCTACTTGACAGGGTGAGTGAGATGGTAGGATCACTTGAGCTCAGGAGGTTGAGACTGCAGTGTGCTGTGTTCATACCACTGCACTAAAGCATGGGTGACAGAAAAAGATTGTCTTAAAAAAAAAAGAGTGGCTGAATAGATAAAAAAATAAAACCCAATGATCTGTTGCCTACAAGAAACACTTCATCCTTAAAGACACATATAGACTGAAAATAAAGGAATGGAAAAAGATATTCCATGCAAATGGAAACCAAAAAAGAGCAGGAGTAGACAAAATAGATTTCAAGATAAAAACTATAAGAAGAGACAAAGAAAGTCATTATATAATGATAAAGGGCTCAATTCAGCAAGAGGACATAACAATTGTAAATATATACGCCCCTAACACTGGAGTACCCAGCTACATAAAGCAAGTATTACTAGCGCTAAAGAGAGAAATAGACCCCAATACAATAATAGTTGGAGACTTCAACACCCTCACTTTCAGCATTGGACAGATCATACAGACAGAAAATCAACACAGAATCATCAGACTTAATCTGCACTATAGACAAAATGGATCTAATAGATATTTACAGAACTTATCACCCAACAGCTGAAAAATACACATTCTTCTTCTCAGCACATGGATCATTCTCAAGGAAAGACCATATATTAGGCCACAAAGCAAGTATTAAAACATTCAAAAAATTGAAATAATGTCAAGCATCTTCTCTGATCACAGAGAAATAAAACTAGAAATTAATAATAAGAGGAATTTTGGAAACCATACAAATATGGAAACTAAACAATATGCTCCTGACTGACCATACACAGGTCAATGAAGAGATTAAGAAGGAAATTTAAAGATTTCTTGAAACAAACAATAATGGAAACACAACATACCAAAACCTATGGGATAACAATGAAAGCAGTACTAAGAAAAAAGTTTATAGCTGTAAGTGCTTACATCAAAAAAGAAGAAAAACTTTAGATAAACACCCTAATGATGCATCTTAAAGAACTAGAAAAGCAAGAGCAAACCAAACCCAAAGTTTTTAGAAGAAAAGAAACAATAAAGATCAGAGCAGAAATAAATGAAATTGAAATGAAGAAAACAATTATAAAAATCAATGAAGAGTTTTTTTAAAAAAATAAAATTGACAAATCCTTCGCCAAACTAAGTAAGAAAAAAAGAGAGAAGACCTGAATAAATAAAATCAGAGCTGAAAAAGGAGACATTACAACCAATAACACAGAAATTCAAAGGAGCCTTATAGGTTACTATGAGCAACTATATGCCAATAAATTGGAAAACCTAGAAGAAATGAATAAATTCTTAAGACACATACAACCCACCAATATTGAACCATGAAGAAATCCAAAACCTGAAAAGACCAATAAGTAATGAGATTGAAGCTGTAATATAAAGTCTCCCTGAAAAGAAAAGCCTAGGACCTGATGGCTTCACTTCTGACTCTACCAAACATCTAAAAAAGAACTAATATGAATCCTACTCAAGCTATTCCAAAAAATAGAGGCAGAGGAAATACTTCTAAACTCATTCTACAAGTCCAGTATTACCCTGATACCAAAACCAGACAAAGATACATAAGAAAAGAAAACTACACGTCAATATTTCTGATAAACATTGATGCAAAAATCATCAACAAAATACTAGCAAACCCCAATAACACATTAAAAAAATCATTCATCATAACCAAGTGGAATTTATCCTAGGGATGCAAGGATGGTTCAACATACACAAATGAATCAATGTAATGTATCATATATCAACAGAATGAAGGACAAAAACTATATGATCATTTCAAGTGATGCTGAAAAAGCATTTAATAAAATTCAACATTCTTCATGATAAAAACCAGAAAAATATCTGGGGATAGAAGGAATATACCTCAACTAATAAAAGCCATATATGACAGAACAACAGCTAGAATCACACTGAATGGGAAGAAACTGAAAGCCTTTCCTGTAAGATATGGAACACAACAAAGATGCCCACTTTCGCCACTGGTATTCAACACAGTACTGGAAGTCCTAGTTAGAGCAATCAGACAAGAAAAAGAAATAAAGGGCATCCAAATTGGAAAGGAAGAAGTTAAATTATCTTTGTTTTCTGATGATGTAATATTATATTTGAAAAAAAAAAAAAAAACCTAGCCAGGAGCAGTGGCTCATGCCTGTAATTCCAGCACTTTGGGAGGCCAAGGCGTGCAGATCACCTGAGGTCAGGAGTTCGAGATCAGCCTGACCAACATGGTGAAACTCTGTCTCTACTAAAAATACAAAAATTAGCCAGGCCTGGTGGCAGATGCCTGTAATCCCAGGTACTCAGGAGGCTGAGACAGGAGAATCGCTTGAACCCAGGAGGCGGAGGTTGCAGTGAGCTGAGATTGCGCTATTGCACTCCAGCCTGGGGGACAAGAGCGAGACTCTATCTCAAAAACAAAAACAAAAAAAAAGTAAAATAAGAAAATCTAGAGACTCCACCAAAAAACTATTGGAGGCCAGGTGTGGTGGCTAATGCCTGTAATCCCAACACTTTGGGAGGTCAAGGCGGGCTGATCACTTGAGGTCAGGAGTTCAAGACCAGACTGGCCAACATGGCAAAACTCCATCTCTACTAATAATACAAAAAAGTTAGCTGGGCATGGTAGTGCACACCTGTTGTCCCAGCTACTCAGGAGGCTGAGGCAGGAGAATCACTTGAAACTGGGAGGCGGAGGTTGCAGTGAGCTGAGATTGTGCCACTGCACTCCAGCCAGGGTGACAGAGTGAGACTCAGTCTCAAAAAAAAAACTGTTAGAACTGATAAACTCAGTGAAGTTGAAAGATACAAAATCAACATATAAAAATCAGTGCATTTCTATATGCCAACAACAAACAATCTCAAAAAGAAATTTAAAAAAGTAATCCTGCTTATGGTAGCCACAAATTAAATACCTAGAATTAACCAAAGCATTGAAACAGCTCTACAATTAAAACTATAAAACACTGATGAAAGAAACTTAAGAGGACACACAAAAAAATGGAAAGATATGCCATGTTCATGGATTGGAAGAATCAGTACTGTTAAAATGTCTACACTACCCAAAGCAATCTAGAGATTTAATGCAATCCCTATCAAAATACCATGAAATTCTTCATAGAAATAGAAGAAACAACTCCCAAATTTATATGGAACCACAAAAGACCCAGAATAGCCAAAAGCCATTCTAAGCAAAAGAACAAAACTGGAGGAATCACATTATCTAACTTCAAATTCTACTACAGAGCTATAGTAACCAAAACAGCATGGTAATGGAATAAAAACAGATGCCCAGTCCAATGGAACAGAACAGAGAACCCAGAAACAAATGCACATACCTATAGCGAACTCACTTTTGACAAAGGTGACAAGAACATACACTGGGGAAAAGACAGTCTCTTCAGTAAATGGTGCTGGGAAAACTGGATATCCATATGCAGAAAAATGAAACTAGGCCCCTATCTCTTATAGAAAAAACCAAATCAAAATGGATTAAATATTTAAATCTAAGACCTCAAACTATGAAACCACTACAAGAAAACATTGGGGAAATTCTCCAGGACACTGGTCTCGGCAAAAATTTCTTGCATAATACCCCACAAGCCCAGGCAATCGAAGAAAAAATGGACAAATGGGATCACATCAAGGTAAAAAGCTTCTGCACAGAAAGGACACAATCAACAAAGTGAAGAGACAACCCACAGAATGGGAGAAAATATTTGCAAACTACCCATCTAACAAGGAATTAATAACCAGAATACATAAGGAGCTCAAACAACTCCATAGGAAAAAAAATCTAATAATCTGATTAAAAATGGGCAAAAGATGGCCAGGCGCGGTGGTTCATGCCTGTAATCCTAGCACTTTGGGAGGCCAAGGTGGGTGGATCACCTAAGGTGGGGAGTTCGAGACCAGCCTGACCAACATGATGAAACCCCGTCTCTTCTAAAAATACAAAAGCTGGGCATGGTGGTGCATGCTTATAATCCCAGCTACTACGGAGTTTGAGGCAGGAGAATCACTTGAACCTGGGAGGCGGAGGTTGCGGTGAGCTGAGATTGCACCATTGCATTCCAGCCTGGGCAACAAGAGGGAAACTCTGTTAAAAAAAGAAAAGGCAAAAGATTTGAATAGACATTTCTCAAAAGAAGACACACAAACGGCAACCAGGCATATGAAAAGGTGCTCCACATCACTGATCATTAGAGACATACAAATCAAAACTACAATGAGATATCATCTCAGCCCAGTTAAAACAGCACCTTTTATCCAAGAGTCAGGCAATAAGAAATGCTGGCAAGAATGTGGAGAAAAGGGAACCCTTGTGCACTGTTGGTGGGAATGTAAATTAGTACAACCACTATGGAAAACAGTTTGGAGGTTCCTCAAAAAACTAAAAATTGGGTTACCATATGATCCAGCAATCCCATGAGCATACCATATGATCAACAATCCTATGATTAATGCAGTACTATTCACAATAGCCAAGATTTGGAAGCAATCTAAAGACAAATGGAAAGAAAATGTGGTAGGTATAGGCAATGGAGCACTATTCAGTCATAAAAAAGAATGAGATCCTATCATTTGCAACAAAATGGATGGTACTGGAGGTCATTATGTTAGGTGAAATAAGCCAGGCACTGAAAGACAAACTTCACATGTTCTCACTTGTTGGTGGAGTTAAAAATAAAAACAACTGAACTCATGAACATAGTAGAAGGATGGTTACCATAGGCTATGAAGGGTAGTACGGGAGTTGGATCGGGGAGCTGGGGCTGTTTAATGGGTTAAAAAAAATAGTTAAATTGTTAAAATGGCCATACTGCCCAAAGCAGGGAAATCTACAAAGCAGGGAACTACAAAATCACAATGAGATACCATCTTACACCAAACAGAATGGTTATTAATAAAAAGTCAAAAGGCAACAGATGTTGGAGAGGATGTGAAGAAAAGGGAACGCTTTTACATTTTTGGTGGGAATGTAAATTAGCACAATCTCTATGGAATACAGTATGGAAATTTCTCAAAGAGCTAAAAATAGAGCTACTGTTCAATCCAGCAATCCCACTACTGGGTATCTACCCGAAGGAAAATAAACCATTATATGAAAAAGACACCTGCATTCATTATGTTTATCACAGCACTATTCACAATAGCAAAGTCAGAGAATCAACCTAAGTGTCCATCAAGGGATGACTGGATAAAGAAAATACACACACAAACACACACACACACACCACAGAATACTACTCAGCCATAAAATAAAACTGAACGCCATTATCCTAAGTAAAATAAATTAGGGTGAGGAAAGGGCGAGAGAACTAGGAAGTTGCAGGAAGAGAGGGATACTGGGGGGCATGAGGGAACTTTTGAGTAATAATCTCATGGGTGTACGCATATGTCAAAGCTTACCAAATTGGGCCAGGCACGATGGCTCATGCCTGTAATCCCATTACTTTGGGAGGCCAAAGCAGGAGGATCGCCTGAGGTTAAGAGTTTGAAACCAGTCTGGCCAACATGGTGAAACCCCATCTCAACTAAAAATACAAATAATTTAGCTGGGTGTGGTGGCACACACCTGTAATCCCAGCTACTTGGGAGAATCGTTTGAACCTGGGAGGCAGAGGTGGCAGTGAGCCAAGATTGCGTACTGCACTCCAGCCTGGACAACAACAATGAAACTCTGTCTCAAAAAAAAAAAAACAAAAAAAAAAGTTACCAAATTGTGTACTTTAATATGTACAATTTGTTGTATTATGTCAATTTACCACAAGGAAGCTGTGTTTTAAAAGGATGTGGAGCAAATTTGACAAAGTTTTAATATTTATTAAATCTTGATAGTGAGTACATGGGTGTTAATGCTTCTCTATACTTTTCTGTATACTTAAAATCGTTCATAATGTAATTTAGAAAATCTAATCAAACCCCTAATGTTACTGCTAAGCAAACTGAGTAAATGGTAGAGATAGGGCTGGGGCCTAGACCTTTAGTCTCCCAGTTTAATGCTTTTTCCATTTTATGAGAGAAAAAGTAGTAAATTTGCATACATATATAAGGTTCAGAGAGAAATGCTTACCCTTAAATGTATTCATTGTACCAATGTTTCGAAGAATTCTTCTGGGACTGTTTGCTGCATAACAAGCTGCCTTTTCATATTCACCAAGTGAGATTAACTCGTTAAATCTATAGCCATCACATTTTATAATGCATTATAATGACACAAAGAAAAAGAGAAAAAACTGATTAAAAATGTTTAATACAGACTAAATATAGTGGCATAACGACAAGGAAAAACAAAAAGGAATTCTAATAAACTATAACTAGAATCATTCACACTGTAAGATGTTCTTTGAAATCTTTCTCTAATGCTCTGTTGGGTTTTTTTTAAGTCTCAATAAAACTCCCACCTGCTAGCTGACTTTGAACATCATCCTAAACTTTATTCCTATAGCACTTACAGCAAGCCATAGAGAATGGAAGAAAGAACTTGAATTTATTATGAACTCAGATTTTTTTCCCCACATATCATCTCCACATGAAAAAGTACTGGCATCAGAGGAAAGAAGGGCAATCTGCTTAGAAACATCGCCTAAAGGAAATATTAATTGAAGATAGAAGCTGCCAAATTGGGCCGGGTATGGTGGCTCATGCCTGTAATGCCAGCACTTTGGGAGCCGAGGATGCGGGATCATGAGGTCAGGAGATCAAGACCATCCTGGCTAACATGGTGAAACCCTGTCTCTACTAAAAATACAAAAAAAAAAAAAAAATTAGCCGGGCGTGGTGGCAGGTGCCTGTAGTCCCAGCTGCTCAGGAGGCTGAAGCAGGAAAATCACTTGAACCCGGGAGGCAGAGGTTGCAATGAGCCAAGATTGTGCCACTGCACTCCAGCCTGGGTGACAGAGTGAGACTCCAACTCAAAAAAAAAAAAAAAAAAAAAAAAGAAGCTGCCAAATTGGAGATCAAGAGGTGTCCTTGGTATTCAGAAGCCTATGTTGTTCTGCCAGGCACCAGGCTCCCAATCAAAGATTGGCACAAGAAGGAAAGATAATAGTTAAGATAACTTAAGCCTCTACTCCTCTCCCTATGGCAAAAGGTCTTCAAATCAGTCCTTACCTCACAATTAATAAAACTATGAGAAACAGAAGTTACATAGTGCTGCAAATGAATGTGGAGCCCCAGGCGGAAAACCCACTAAAGTAATATTAAGCAAAATACATAAAACTTTCAATCTCAACAAGGGTTTTTCTCTCATATCAAACTGTCAGACTTAGAGAAGCATTACAGTGTAAGGAAATAACACGAGCTTTTGTGCTCTGCCCCAAATTATATTTACTCCCTTCTTTTTACCATACCAACAATCCAATTAACAGTTGAAAACTGTTTAACATATAAAGAACAGGAATATTACATATTTTCATTACAGATAAGCCTCATAGCCTATGAATTAACCTCTTAAAGAATATAGTCTTACTACGTATTAAATATGTTTAAAAACGCACGTGCATGTTAAACACCAGCAGAGGAGCTGTGAGGGGAAAAAAGGAGGGAAAAGGAACTGAAGATAGGAGGAATGATACACAATGGGATGTCAACTATAACAAACTTCTACAAAAAGAGCTGAAGTAAATACTGCAAAATGTTAATTTCTTGCCAAGTTGGTACACAGAAAAACATTTTGTTAATGTTATTCTCTGTATTTTTTATGTATACTTGAAATATTTGATGAAAGTAATATTTGATAAAAAGTAAACAAAGTAAAAAAAGAATATAGTCTTAAAGCTCTTTAATCTTCTATTATATACTATATATAATAACTTAAGTATTAGGGAGAAATATGCCTCCTTAATAAGTCATGGGATAGAAATAATGAGAAAGAAAGGACTGAATTGGCTAGAATAATCTGAATCAGGAAGACATTCTCAAAAACATTTTGTAACATCAGGTTGACAGCTAGGAAATGTAAGGAAAGTACAGGCTGAGTTTCCCTTATCCTAAATGCTTGGGACCAGAAGTGTTTTGGATTTCAGATTTTTTCATATTTTGGAATATATGCATATACATAATGAGATATCTTGGGGATGGGATCCAAGCCTAAACACAAAATTTACATTTCATATATACCATATACACATAGCCTGAAGGCAATTTTATATAATACTTCTAATAATTTTATGCATGAAACAAAGTTTGTGTACATATTGATCCATCAGAAAACAGAGGTATCACTATCTCATGTCAGTGCTCAAAATTTTCGGATTTTGGAGCATTTCAGATTTCAAATTTTTGGATTAGGAATACTTAACCTGTATAAATAAAACATATCAACATTATAATCCTCTTATCTCCTCTGAAAAATCTCCTAGATTCCCAATCTGGTATTTTATTTACAAAGAATCTATGAAAAAACATAACTCTGAAAAATTAAAGCTTTTAAAATATTTGCCTTTCCATGTAGTGAAGCATAATTTCAGCTTCTTTTGCCCTGCGTGGATCATCTTCCATTAGTTCTTCAGCAATGCCTTGGTCACCTGTAGATATTGAAAGTACCACTGGAAGATATTTAAGGTTACTTATCAATAGAAAACAATAAACATACATGTGTTTAATACCAACAACGTATTGCTATGGTTCCTAACAGCATCAACCTCTTCCTAAACTTAGTGGCCTTCCTGCGCCTTTCCTCTTTTTTTTTTTTTTTTTTTTTGAGACGGAGTCTAGCTCTGTCACCCAGGCTGGAGTACAGTGGCACAATTTCGGCTCACTGCAAGCTCCGCCACCCGAGTTCACGCCATTCTCCTGCCTCAGCCTCCCAAGTAGCTGAGACTACAGGTGCCCGCCACCACGCCCAGCTAATTTTTTGTATTTTTTTTAGTAGAGATGGGGTTTCACCATGTAAGCCAGGATGGTCTCGATCTCCTGACCTCGTGATCTGCCCGTCTCGGCCTCCCAAAGTGCTGGGATTACAGGCATGAGCCACCGTGCCCGGCCTCCTGTTTATTTTGATGTACATTTTCAGGCATTCTGTCTTTGGCTTACCAAGTCTATTCTTTATTACCTGTAAGCTGTTGAAGGAAGAAACCCATAGGGTAACAGAGAACTAGCTGAAGTATGTTTTTGCTTTATTTAAACTCAGCCTAAGAAAACCCCATTCTAACTTGCTAGCAAAAAACTGTCTTCCACTATTGGTACTAATTTAAAAATACAGATAATCTACCTTGTAAATATTTGGTTTTCTGAATTTGCTCCACAAAGTCTTGAAATGGGCTGCTCATATCAGATTTTGCCCATGAAGTAAGTGCCTGTGAAATTATCTGCAGTCTTTGATGACTATAAAGATAAAAAACATCAATAACACACTGAGCCTAAAATCAAATGGTGGAATATCAGAATAAACACAAATAAAACTCCAAACTTTAAAAACATATCATCAACTTCCATACCAAAACTGTAATTTTTTGTTCAGATTTTCAGCTACATCTCGCCGTTTTAATAACACAATCATTTCTTCATCTAAATCAGCCTTCCTCTGAGCTGGCACATATTTTATCAACATAGCTTGTTTAATTTCTGCATATTTATCTTCAAGATGTTTCATATATTTAGTGAGAGCATCTAGATTCATGGATTCTTGAAGAGTCATGCCTATGGGAAAAGGGAACAAACCAAACAGGCCAAGCCATGTGTGGGACACTTGTGTTCAAAGAGCAAGTCTTAGAAAGACAGTTAACTATGTTAAGAAACAATTAGAAATGATAGTATGTACTTACAGCTTACTGAACATAAGTAAAATCAGCATAAACTTGTGAATGGCTAGCAGGTTATTTATTTATTTATTCATTTATTTATTTAATACAGACAGGGTCTTGCTATGTAGCCCAGGTTAGTCTTAAAACTCCTGGGCTCAAGCAATCTGCCCACTTCAGCCTCCCAAAGTGCTGGGATTACAGGTGTGAGCCACTGTGCCAGGCCAGGCTAGCAGTTTTATTTTATTTCATTTTATTTTTATTTTTATTTTTTTTGAGACGGAGTCTCACTCTGTCGCCCAGGCTGGAGTGCAGTGGTGCAATCTCGGCTCACTGCAACCTCTGCCTCCCAGGTTCAAGCAATTCTCCTGCCTCAACTTCCGAGTAGCTGGGACTACAGGCGCCTGCCACCACACCTGGGTAATTTTTGTATTTTTAGTAGAGACGGGGTTTCACCATGTTGGCCAGGCTAGTCTTGAACTCCTGACCTCAGGTGATTTGCTCACCTCGGCCTCTCAAAGTGCTGGGATTACAGGCGTGAGCCACCACACCCAGCCTCAGGCTAGCAGTTTTAAACATTATCAATGAAGACTCGGTGAAGACTGAGAACACACAAACCTTAGCATCTGAAAAAAAATTTTTTAGTGATTTCATTAACACACCTGAAGATCCCTAAATATCACTGTTACTCAGTAATGCCAAGAGCTTCTGCCTAACAATTCAGGATTTGTCAACAGATTTCTCTCTAAACAAATCTCTCATTACCCTATTATAGCTAACCCCAGACTAATTAGTTTATTATTCTCAACACAGAATATAAATGCCTGCCAAATCTTCAGTCCTCTCTCTCACTGTCACCTCTAATTATTCATAACTCTCTCTCTCTTCAAATGCCTTTAAAAAATATGTATATATATATATATATACAGAGAGAGAGAGAGAGAGGCTCTCACAGGGTCTGCCCAGGCTGGTCTCAAACTCCTGGGCTCAAGAGATCCTCTCACTTCAGCATCCCAAAGTGCTAGGATTACAGGCATGAGCCACTGTGCCCAGCCCTAAATAATCTTCCTTTCTCATCTGGGCCAATTGTTGACTTTAGTACATATCACAAAATACTCCTCCTCCAAAAACTTACCTGGATTGATTCTATTTGATTTTAACCAGTCCCTTACCCAGAATTTTCTCAGCACTTAGTCCCAATTTGTCAGTTATACTGTACTTATTAATATGTATCTTATTTGTCATTTGCTAGTCACAGTTTTATATTTGAAAGTGAATCTAGGCCAGGCGCAGTGGCTCACGCCTGTAATCCCAGCACTTTGGGAGGCCAAGGCGGGTGGATCACAAGGTCAGGAGATCGAGACCATCCTGGCTAACACGGTGAAACCTGTCTCTCCTAAAAATACAAAAAAATTAGCCGGGCGTCGTGGCAGGCGCCTGTAGTCCCAGCTACTCAGAAGGCTGAGGCAGGAGAATGGTGTGAATCCGGAGGCAGAGCTTGGAGTGAGCCAAGATCGGGCCACTGCACTCCAGCCTGGGTGACAGAGCGAGACTATGTCTGCAAAAAAAAAAATAAATAAATAAAGTGAATCTAGTCCCTACTTTTATGAAACACAAGATGATTATTCAATCTCATTTGAAATCCTCTAGTATAGAGTAGCTCATTACTTCAAGACACAGCTTCTTCCACCAAGACCAAATCTGGCTTCCTAAAATTTCTATCTATTAATCCTGCCTCAGAATAAACACTAGCCAAAATCTTTGAAAGTTTGGAATACCATTATCTGTTCTCAAAGTCTTTCTTTTTTCCAGGATGAATATCTGTAATTCCTCTACCCACTCATCTTAAAAACCTCTCCATATCCTAGATGAATTCCAGGATATACTACAATTTCTTAAAATGTGGTAACAGTATTATGCTGAAGATGTGGAAGCAGTGAATGCTGACATCAACATGAATCAACAATATCCACCAAAACTTAATACACTACAGTTTTCCTTATATTATACCAGTGGTTCTCAAACTTTAGAGTGCATCAAAAAAACCTGAAGTGGCCGGGCACAGTGGCTCATGCCTTTAATCCCAGCACTTTGGGAGGCTGAGGTGGGTGGATAGCTCGAGCCCAGGAGTTTGAGACCAGCGTGGACAACATGGTGAAACCTCGTCTCTGCTAAAAACACAAAAATTATCTGGGCATAGTGGCACACGCCTGTAATCCCAGCTACTTGGGAGGCCAAGGCACAAGAATCGCTCGAACCCTGGAGAGGGAGGTTGCTGTGGGCCAAGATCACACCACTGCACGTCCAGCCTGGGTGACGGAGAGAGACTAGGTCTCAAAAAAAAAAAGAAAAGAAAAGAAAAGAAAAACCTGAAGGACTTGTTAAGACACTGCTGAACTCCACCCACTGAGTTTCTGACACAGTTAAGTCTCTGATCTGATGGGAACCATGAATTTGCATTTCTAAGAGGTCTTTAGGTGATGCTGATGTTGATACAGGAAACCACACTTCAGGAGCCACTGCATTACACTTTATATAACCCAGCTGACTGAAACTCAATCTTTTAGAGTTTGTTTTTCCATTCCCGTGAATCTACCTAGAGTCCTGACTAAAATTATGTGTACAACACACACGTGCAAGATGCACATACATCAGCACATTTATATTAATGCGTGGCTTAGGTAAAAATTGGAAATACTCAGGATTTCTCTCAAATATTTTAAACAAAATACAATACCTGGAATAGGTTTTGAAGGATCTTTGGAGAAAGTACAATATTTTACTTCTTTTGTGTCATACTCTGCCCTACACTGCTTGATTTGATCTATTTGAGATTGAATCTTCAAGGAATTACTTTCGACAATCTTCATTCTGGAAAACAGAAAGGCTTTATTATGTCTTTCAACTAACTTAATTCTTGAACCACAAAACCTAAGGTAAAACAGGTTAAATCATTACTTTATTTTGAACCATTATGGACTAGGTGAAACGCCCTCAAAAAGTTATCTAGCCTCACAAATGAGGAACAATTTTCTTTCTAAGCATCAATAAAATCTTATACTATGATTCTGAACCCTATTGGAAATTCATAAGTGCAAATCACAATAATATGACCACAAACTATTCTGTTTAGTGGAAAATTACTTTTGTAATTTAAAAAGTATTTTTGTAAGTAATTATATTAGTTTCCTGTGGCAACTGTAACAAATTACCACTAACCTTGTGACTACAAACAACAGAAATTTATTCTTACAATTCTGGAAGCCAGAAATTCAAAATCAGTATCACCGGACCAAAATCAAAGTGTTGGCAGAGCTGTGCTTCCTTCAGAATCTGTTTCTTGCCTTTTCCAGCCTTGGGGCTGCAGGCATTCTGACTTCATCACTTCAGTCTCTGCCTCTATGGTCATACCGCCTTCTCCTCTGCCTATGGCAAAGCTCCTGTTTCCCTCTTATTAGGACATTTATGATCATATTTAGGGCTTACTTTTATAACCTCCCTATCTCAAAATCTTTAATCACATCTGCAAGGACCCTTTTTCCAAATACGGTTAACATTTAGGGGTTCTAGAGAGTAGGACCTGATGCCTTTGAGAAGCTTTATTGAGCCTACTACAGTAATTTTGATCCTAGAGCTAGAGGAAGGACAGCACTTCTCTGAGATAAAACTGAGTTTATCCAGAAATGAAAATTTTAAAGACCAAAAGGTAGTATAAACTTAAGTATTATTTGAAGTTTTCTTCCTAGTTATGTTGGCCCAAGGGAGAAATAACATATTAAAATACCACAGAAAAATTATTTTTGACACTTGTTAAAGCATAGTAATGAAGACTTTTTTCAAGAGGGGCCATGCCAATATCTACAGGAACTACTACAATGGAGAATGATTGGACTCAATCTGAATACGACATGGGCAAGTGGGAAGTGATAGCTAAGGAGCAGGGTGGGGTCAGTGGATGACAAATTACTAAAAGAAAACATCAGATGTGAGGAAAGATTCTGGATAAATTGACCTAAGAGGATTCTTGTTGAAGGCAGGTCACGGTAACTAGACATCACCTGGAGGATGGTTGGGGGATCACATGTCATGGATGGGGGGTTCTTGCTAAACTTACTTCACAGGATTCTTGCTAAAACTGAATGGTGCAGAGATGAATGTGGAAGTCCAAAAGTCAGGCCTAGCTGAAAAGGGTTCAGGGGACCCTGAGTAAAATTTGATCAGGAAGAGAATTTTTGTCAATATATAAATGTCAAAGGGTTTTTGGCAAATTAAAAACAAGTTTGGGCCGGGTGCTGTGGCTCATGCCTGTAATCCCAGCACTTTGGGAGGCCGAGGAGGGCAGATCACAAGGTCAGGAGTTTCAGACCAGCCTGACCAACATGGTGAAACCCCATCTCTACTAAGAATACAAAAATTAGCTGGTTGTGGTGGTGGGCACCTGTAATCCCAGCTACTCGGAAGGCTGAGGCAGGAGAATAATTTGAACCTGGGAGGCAGAGGTTGCAGTGAGCCGAGATCATGCCATTGCACTCCAGCCTGGAAGACAGGGCAAGACTCCGTCTCAAAAAATAAAAATAAATAAAAAACGAGTTTGTCAGTAGATAACTGCTGGCTGCTGCTTCTGATTATTATATAGTGCTCTTGGTAACTATTGATGGCTCAGAGTAAGAGCTTGCAGTATTTATGAAAGGATTGTGGAAATAAAATATCCACTGGCTTTATTCCAAATAGATTTGTGCTTATAAACAAAAGATATGTTAAAAATAAGCAGGTTTTCAAAAGAAACCGAAAGCAGATACTTGTACATGAATTTTCAGAGTGGCATTATTCACATAGCCAAAAATAGAAACAATCCAAGTGTCCAAAAACAGATGAATGGATAAACAAAATGTAGTATATACATACAATGGAGTATTATTCAGCCATAAAAAGGAATTAAGTTCTAATACATGTTACCACATGGATGAGAAAGTATCTAATTGTTGCTCCTTTCTATGCTAATTTTATGATCTCTATTTTTGACAACTTCACTAAGATGAACCTAGTTGAGTATTTCTTAGTATTTATGATGCTTGGGATTCTTTGGGTTTGTTGAATCTGTGAATGGGTATCTTTCACATATTTTCAGTGTTACATTTGGTAAATGATGGATAAATTATTTTCATAGATAATTTTAAGTCAAGTTGGAAAACTATGCAAAGTTTGACCTCCATTTCTGGCAATTTGACTGGCCTGATGTTGAGATAGATCTTCCTACTGGGGAAAAGTACTACATAATATATTTTTAAAAAATCTTTCCAAAAGCATCAGAAAGTCAAAATCAGGGCAAAATCTAACAGAAGACAGAAAACTCTCAGCCATTATTTCTTCAAATATTGTCTTTGTCCCATATTCTCTTCATTGTAGAGCTGTGATTAGACATAATAATATGACCTTCTCGCTCTGTCCTCCATCTTTTCATAATAGCTTTATTGAGATATAGTTCACATACTTCAAGAATCATCCTTGTAAAGTATACATAGTTCAAGGAATTTTAGTATAGTTGTGCAACCACAACCACTATTTAATTCCAGAACATTTTATTGGCCCCAAATAAACTGGGTACCCATCAACGATCAGCTGAGTAAAGGGCAATTTTCCTTGCAGTCCCAGGGGTGGAGCAGTTTACCTCTGGTTCACCCTATGATGATAGCCTTTTAGCATCCTAGCTTTATACGGTGAGTGTTTCCCAATAGACTATACCAGGTGGAGCAATCTTGGGCTGTGCTTTTTATTCTGCATGCCGTAGTAAAAACTGAAAATTATGGTCACTAGCTTTTAAAAAAATGTTCTCGGGGCCAAAGCAGTTTTAGTGCTCCACTTATCTTTTGTCTTCTGTTAGATTTTGCCCTGATTTTGACTTTCTGATGCTTTTCAAAAGATTTTTGAAAAAATGTATTAGGTAGTATTTTTCCCCAGTAGGAAGGTCTATCTCAACATCTAGCCAGCCATATTGCCAGAAATGGAGGTCAAACTTTGCATAGTTTTCCAAGTTGACTTAAAATTATCTATAAAAGGCCGGGCACGGTGGCTCATGCCTGTAATCCCAGCACTTTGGGAGGCCAAGGCGGGCGGATCACCTGAGGTCAGGAGTTCGAGACCAGCCTGGCCAACATGGTGAAACCCCATCTCTACAAAAATACAAAAAAAAAAAAAAAAAAA